>NC_133770.1:187972047-187993485 GCF_003597395.2 Chelonoidis abingdonii | reverse complement strand
GTCGATTCCGGAACTCCATTTGTTTTGGTGGAGTTCCGGAATCGATCTAAGCGCGCTCTGGGATCGATATATCCCGTCCAGATCAGACGCGATATATCGATCCCCGAGCAATCGATTTTAACGCGCCGATACGGCGCATAGTCTAGATGGGGTGCAAGAAACAAATCTGCCCTAAGAATTGACCCTAGTACAGAGATTAAGGCAGAGAGCAAATGCCCTTGCTGCTTGTCACAGTTCCCCCAAAAAGAAACCACCTCACAAAACTAAGACCACGGCAGCTTTTCTTTAAAGACTGAATTGTGATTGCATGCTAAGGAAAAACTAAGACTATCTGTAACAGCACCACTCCTGCCATAAGTTTGAATTCTTTTTATTCTGTCTATATAAAAGTTTACATAGCATAGTGTATGAGTGAACTGGAGCACATTTTCCTTATCATCTGACAGTGGAAGATATATAGGAAAAATTCAAGGAAAGGATTAGAAAAAAAAAAGCTGTGGGGTCTGTTTAGAGCCAAATTAAGGCAATCCCGGTCCCTAATAACATTCCCTGTGGAAGCTCCCTTAGCCATGAACCATGGGGTATGCCCCACTCTCTGTATTGTAGTCCTACCCATAGCTGTGATGGCCATAGCAGGGCTGCTCTACACAAAAGCCATCTGCTGGCCTGACAGGGGCCATTACTTCTCATCTGTAGGCAGGCCGAGCTTCCCCCTCCTTAGACGGCTGCCCCTCTCAGTTTGGGTGGGCTGAGATCTATCCAATCTCCACTGGCTCATCTGTATGTGGAAGAGCCTGCCAGCCTTACCCCAGCAGAGCCCTGATGAGACAGCTGCAGAAAGGGTCCCCCCACACAGGGCATGTCTACACAGCAAAAAACCCTGCGTCAGCAAGTCTCAGAGCCCAGTTAGAAACACTGGGGCTTGTAGGACTGATGCTACAGCACTGAACAACGTGTGAACATTCCCACTTGGGCTCTGAACCCCACCCCTCTCCACATTGAGCCAAAATGTCTACGTGGCCATTTTTAGCACCATGACGCAAGCCCAAATCTGTAGACCTGGGCTCTGATACTCTGCCAAGCGGGATTTTTTTTGCCATGTGGAGATACCCACAGAGACCTCTGTGGGGAGGAGTGTGTGTCAGGATTAGAACTGGGCAAATACTGAAAAAAACCAAAAGCAAACAACTAGAAACACACCCATAAATATTATTTTGATATTTTAAATGAGTTCACTTTGTCTTCACACCTGTTTTGCATTTAATTTCTGCAAATATTCCAGTAAATATGTTTACTGAAGAAACAGTCTCTAAACCAGTAAATAAATATTTGTGAAGAGCTTTTCCCGTATTTGTAATCTCAAATATTTACGCCAGAAATCAGATTCTAAGTGTTCCACTCATCTAATCAAGGAACAGAAACTTACCATATAACCTTTATCTTCAATCAGATGGCTTACATTTTAACAAGAATCTGTGGACAAAGAATCCTTCAGAGAAATGAGGAATACTTTGATAAAAACCTGATGTGTTCATTGAAAAGGGGGGTGAAATTCATCAAGTAAATTATTCATTGCCAATTATTCATCCAACTCTGGTCAGGAGGAAGGTCTGCCTTTGACATCTTCCAAATAGGGGAGTGCATTACAGACCTGTTCCAGGTCAACAGTAGTCTTCCCATTGAGTTCAACGGGGATTGGCTCTGGACCTAAAGCTAAGCAAGAGTGGTGTAATCCAAGGTAAAATGTTCTTTAAAATATGTATAGATTGTTTGGAAAATAAAAAGGAAACTGAAGAAATTACTTTATTGCTTAGTACATTTAACCTCATCACCTCACTGTTTCCTTATGCTCCTCCCACCTCTCTGTCTGTGTTTGCTGTTGTCTCTAGTCTTAAATTTAGGGCATAAGCCCTTTGGAGCAGGGACCATCACTTGTTATGTGTGCATAGTGCCCAGTACAACAGGGCTTTGACCCTTGGTTGGGACCTACAGATGCTATCATAATAACAACAATAAGAAGAAATGTTGTATTTACTATGGATCTTATTCTGCTTACTATATGCATATAAGCAAGGACTGTATGATTGGGCCTATTATACCAATTGTCTAAATTGCATATGAAAGCATCTGATAAATGGGGATTCATACATTTGTACAGTACTGCCGATTAGCATACATAAACCAGAGGGGAAAAGAAAGAAGGCAGTTCAGGAGGCAAACAAATTTTACACTAAGTCCAAGCCAGGTGTTTATAATACATTTCATTGATATTTACACAGAATCTATCTGAAAATGAAGGTGTCTTTAGTTGCCAAGGGTAGCAGATGTGTTTTCTTGAAGCTATTGCCAAAAAAAGTAAGTAAATAACTAGAGTTAAGCTCCTTTGCTTTTTAGACGTTGCCGTCCCTGCTGTCTGCACGTTTCAAGAAGAGTAGCAGCCATATATCAAGAGACTTAAAATATTTTAACTTGCAAGTCTGTAGCTGCAGCCGATTATTCTTATTCTGTTTCACAATGAGTGAACTTCAGATGTAAAGTGCTGCATTCCTTGTGTGCACATTTGCTTTTCATTAACAAAGGATACAAATGTACTGCCAGAAGTGAAACCCTAAACCTACTAGAATAGCTTACAACAACAGCATTAGTAATACAGCTTCTCACATGTCCTGTCAAAAGAAAAAGAAGTAGGCTCAGAGTAGCAAGCGTCTCACCTCCAGGTCACAGTTCAAATCAAAATCCAACTGCGTAATTGGACCTCACTAGTGCCCTGTTTGGTAGACTCAGCAGAGAGACCAAGGCTGAACACGTATGAAGGGACTGAACTGTGGTACCCTCTCAATACCAGCAGTAATTTATGCAGGGCTCAAGGACATTGGTTGGGGCTGTCTGGGGAAATACATAATGCCACTATCTGAGCATACCTACTCTTTGGAAAACAGAGGATTTTATTCTCCAGGAGTCTCAAGCCCACATCTTTTAAATTTACCATTTTTTTTAAAAAAGGAAGTTTTTAAAATGTTATAAAGATCAATGCACATAAAGGGCCTAATGTGAAGTCCACCAAAGTCAGTAGGAGTTTTTCCATGGACGCCAAAGAAATATCCTATTATTTTCCATTTTATGAATCTATTACCACGCCTGATTTTTTAAAAATATATTTGTCTTATTTTCTCAGACATGTAACAAGTGACAGTTTTAATCACATCTTAGAATTAGGGATAAAGACTTACATATGTTGATAGGATCACTTACACTGCCTAAAGTTCAGAAAAATTGTAAGTCTTTGCAGGATATGGGCTCAATTAATTGATTTGCTGAATAGCACAAATATTGACTGCTGTAGTGTCTGAGCAGTAGCTAGGGAAACCCAAGACTGGACCTTTGCAAACACTGATGTTGACACATCATGAGACTTCCTTTTAGACTGGTGGCAGGCGATGCAACAGGAAAGAGACCATGTTCCAAAGGAGGGAGAGTTCCACATGAGATGGGAAATGTATTTGGATGAGGAATATAGAAAAACAAGCAGCAAAAAGTGGAAATTTCTGCAACTGAGAAGAGAAACCACTATTTGCGGGGAATTTCACAATGTTGGCCCTGATCCTGTGAATTGCTGAGCACCTTCCTTGGAAACACTGAGAACCCTCAACTCAACTTTCACTGAAGTCAATGTGAATTGAGGGTGCAAAGCATCTTGCCTTTTTCAGGGAAGGAAAATTGAGAGAGAAAAGTTTATATCAGCACAATCTGGCTTTTTTACCCCTCCTTCTCCCATCCTTGGTTATTAAAGAGATTACACTGTACAGTAGTTCTCCATATAAATTCCTCACCTAAACGCCACTGCTCTGTTTGATAATGCTACCATCTTCCCAGTGTCACAGTGTGTTTTTTTAAAACTATTAAGGGTATTTGTTCAGATGACATACTATTTACAAAAACCCAACAAACCTCCAACTCTAGATACTGCAGAAACCATCATCCTGTGACCAAGAGCTGCAGAATGCCTGAGGTAGGGAAACACTATTTATTCTTGTAATGGCTTTTATGGACAAATCAAATGAAGTGAGATGTTTCTGAAAATTTGATCATTCATCACCAAAGCATTTTCCCATCTTGTACTCATCAGTTCTACTACCCGCCACTGCTAGAAATATATCTTCTGTAAAGAAATAGATAGATACAAACACACACGCATACAGAACAAGTGTCTGGTCCCCTTTAGATTTATAGAGAAGTAAGGTATGTTTAAACATTCATATTTTTTTTTAAATAGCTAAGCTCCAAATGCTGTATCTGGGCATGAAATCTACTTCTGCATTTTAGGCCCTTCTTCTCCACCAAACAGGACAGGATGTATGGCCTATTCTCAGGTTATGGTTTTGTTTTTGTTTTAATTGTAATGGGTTTAGAATGACAGAATAATATACCAAAGATACAGTGAACTCCAAACTTGGATCTCTACAGTTATTTTCTGAGGTATTGGGAAAGGTGATGCTGTGGTCACAAAAAGTAGTTTTAATCCTGGCAAAGTGTTGAGCTGTGGAGGAGGTTGTTTGGTTTTGTTTTGTTTTTTACTGTCAGAAAATATCACAAAGTAATTTGGGGGTTCGTAGGATGAAAGTTTCAGCATTTTTGCTTGCTTACGAGAACTGCGCCAAAAATGTAATACAGCTCTATTCGCAAAAGCTTGGCAGCAGCCCTTAGCTAGCAAAAATTACAACATATATCACTGCTCCCTTTCCAAGGTTGCTTTGCAATAGAAGAATTTTACATTGTATTTCATGTTGTAGAGAACAGAATGAAATTCATCTTAGCTGAAAATAATCATGTCAAATCACTCTTCACAGTAAAACTATTTGCAGTTAATTACTGCTAGTGATGGGCAAAACTCAAAAAGTTCAGTGGATCTAGTCATAAAAATCAAGACAAGTATATCAAGAAAAGTTCTGATTTCAACAGAGCTGTCTTGCTCCTGGGAGACCTTTTCACTGGTTCATAGATTTTAGAGCCAGAAGGGACGATTACAATCATCGACAGTCTAAGCTCCTGCATAACACAGATCCTGGAACTTCACCCAGTTATTCCTCCATCTCTCCCAATATCCTGTGGTTGAACTAGAGTGTATTATTTAGAAATAAAGGCATTTGAGACTGATCTGCTGTCATCTATCATAATAAGGTTAATTGATGTTGCATTGAGATGAGGAGATTTTGAATGATAAACAACCTCAGGATGGCATGATGAAAATATCCTGATGCTGTCACACCACATCCAGAAGACAACATTTAAAAGGTGGCAACCCACAATGCTCATTTTCCCTCCTTTGTCCCTCCCATCCACCTCTCTTTTTTCTACATCTCAACCACATTCTTCTCCCCTCCAATCTCATTCCTCTTTCCCTCTGATCACCAGCGTCATCCCCTCAGTGCATAAGAACATCATATTAACATCCTCTCTCTGACTCCCACAGAGCCTCTTGTCAAATGATGCTCTGTCAGGTGACAGTCTGTCTCACTGCTGGATTCTCATCAGCTACTTCCCCACCCCCACCCCATCTTGTTCATTCTGGGATTTCTGTAGCTCAGAGACATCCCAGAAAACATAACATCTTTCTGACCCCAGGGAAGCTCTGGAACTTGTGAGATATAAAGTAAGCAGATGGCCCAGCAGAGTTTAAGAAATCTGCTGAGATCCCAAGATGGATTTCTTTAAGCTAAGAATTTATAGTGTATGAAAATCTGTGATTTGCTTGTTATGTCAGAAGTCAGACTAGGTAACCAAAATGGTCCTTTCTGGCTTTAGAAACTATGAAGCTGCGACTAGAGCTACATTGATGCAGCTGCACTGCTGTAGCGCATGTAGTGAAGATGTGCTATGCCAATGGGACAGTGCTTTCCTGTCAGCAAAATTATCCCACCTCGGCGAGAAGCAGAAGTTATGTCGGCGAAAGAGCGTCTCCAGCCGACAGTACCAGTGTGGACAGCGCAAAACTTGCAATGCTTGGGTGTGGCCTTTTTCACATCCCAGGCCAATATAAGTTAGGTCGACTTAAGCAGTAGTCTTGACCTGAACCTAAAAAGTTTCAGGTTTGAAACCTAAGTTGAGTTGAGTTGAAACTGAAACTGTGAAATAATAGAAGTTTGTAATATATGGCAGTGAATGAGACTGAGGGAAGATTCTATTTTTGCAAAATGTAAAAGCCACCACAAAAAGGGGGTTATAACGAAACCCTCCAGTGTCCATTACAATATTCCTTTAAAAGCTGAATGATTTATTACTAATGGCTGGCTTGCCTCTAATGCACAGGGAAGTAAAAAAGACAAATAAGAGTCATCGCATCAAGGTAGTTCTAAGAAAATGGACCATAACGGTTTTCTGAAGAATGAGTTGGCTGTGAAAGTATTTCTTGCTCTGCCCTCATATTGCATTGCTATCAGACAGGCTGATCTTTTTACAGATAATTGAAATGGGATTTTTTAAAAGGCACTTCTAAAGAGGAGTCAAAAACATATTGTATATTAATGTATTGAATGGAGGCAATTTCTCAAATATGTGTCCTTTTCCCTTATCTTCAATATTAGTTTTAGTAGAGTTGGGCTTGAACTAGCATCTCACATCCAAGCCAGCCTCCATCCCAAATTTCAGAGGTGCTCAGGATCAGATACTCCATTCTGAACCTTACACTTTTGTACTCAATTCAAAGGCAAAACCAAGAGGGTTTTATTAGACTAACCTAGTTTAAATATGGCTGAAGGCAGCAGAAATCTCTCAAGTACTGCTAATCTTGAGAGAGACTGTCTTTTGAATGAGCTGGTATTTTTTCAGGGCTATCATTGTCATTCCCAGGTAGAATGTGATGCAGTAGTTGAGCCTGGAATTCACTGCGGTAGGTCAGTTGTCCACTGGGTGGGAGCTATTGCTATTGGGGAATTCCTTAGAAGCAAAGAGTCCAGGAGGGCCCTAATACTGTGAACTGTTCCTCAGTTGGAGGGCTGATAGCTTCAAATGAGGGTGATGCCAGGGTTTTAGCCATTTCCTTACAGTGGTTCCCTCTTCCCACCAATAACACTTGCATTTAGTCTTGTTTTAGCTTTTGTTGGTTGTTCTTTATTTTGACACCAATGTTGGGCAGGCAAAACGTATTGGGAGGCTGTGCTGTTGGCATTTGCCGTGAAGGAGATATAGACTTGGGGGTTGTCTTTGTACTGCTGCATTTGGCACCACATTGTCTCACAGCCTTCCTGAAAGGGTTTTAGATCCATAAGCAGGTAGACCAAATATATTCATAAAAGAAAAAGAAATCCATGATGAAGTCCATTTAAGATATCCACTCTGATATCATGCGGGGGGAAATAACTTACTTGCAGACTTCCTGAAAGCATCCAACTCACTTCAGCATCCATATCCACATTTTCCAGTTCTGTATTAATTAGTGGTTTTGTTCATTTTGATTTTATAGCACTTATCAGAAACGATAGGCACTTCCCACAAATTAAACTTGAGATATTTAGTAGAAATCTTAAGCCCAATATTACACTTAAAGGACATACCTCCTGAGGAAGGGCTGGAGAGAGAATGGTGAGGGAGCCAAAGGGTTGAAAGAACAGAGTAGGAGGGCTGCTTCTGATGCTGGGAAATCCATGAAGATTCAAGGACATTCCTTCACTTGGAGGTTAAAATTTGTGGAATTCTTTCAGTGACATCTCTCTTCCCACTTGGGCCAATCGTCAGACAGAAAGACATCTCTCGTCATACAAAACATGCCAGTAAGCAGCAGATGAGACAGCACACAGAAAATTTTACAGTACTGTAATTGGTAGCTAGGAGTCAGAGAATTTCCTTACTTGAATTTATCTTCTCAAAAAGATTGAATCACATTTCATCTTGAGCTGCATTTAAGAACTCATAATATATTGAATGAAACCATCTTTCTTTATTAAGAGCATCCACTAATGAGCCTTCCTATTCCTCCTTGAGAGTAGATCTGATTATTACATAGAAATATTTATCTATTTATATGTCCCCTACCACTCTAGTATCAGAACAGCTTTTCCTGTACCTTATAAGCAAGGCTCCTGAATTTATGGTTTTAACCGATAAACACCCCAGATCCCAAAAGTGAAATCAGTGTTTATTCATTACTCCTTCTGGTATATTCAAAAATAAAGCCCTGAAAAACTCTCAGTTTTGGACATCTATATAAAACTCAAAAATTGCTAAAAATAAACCCTAAAATAATAAAATTAATAAACCCTGAAAAACAGAATCCCTATTTATAAGAAAACATACAGGGTAAAATCCTGGCCCCATTGATTGTCAATGATAAAATTCCTATAGACTTAAACGGAAAAGAATTTCACACACAAATCTTAGTTTAACATCTCATTGTTTTGTATTTTTGTTTACTTAAGGCATTTTTATCCAACAAAACAATGCTAGCTTTGAAGTTACCTCCACCTCTGCAGAGATCATTTATTGAATGACCATAGAGGATGATTTCCAAGAGAAATCACAAACACCTTTTCACAGTTATGCACTAGATATTTCAAAATTCCCATCACCCTTTGACATTACCAACATTCTACTGGGAAATGAGCTGCAAATTCATTCATGACCTGGGTTGGTAAAAACATCCTCTGAAGTAGTTTCTAATTCAGAAGCTTGACTTCCACCAATTTTTACTATTTTACATTTGAGTTCTCTTGACAATTCCAATTGATCTCTGGGTAGATTAACCGTACACCTATGCTCCATAAATTCACACGTGTCCAGACATTTTCTGTCTGTCCCCCCAATTAACCATTTATACATAAAGGCTAGAAAACTTGTTTGCCCCCTTTCTGCTTGTCTGCAGCTGACTGCCACATAGCTGTGGCTCCATAGGTTTGCATTGTCTTGGCCCTTATATTTAAACAAACAACAAATTCTGAATTAGCTATATGATATTTGCCTTTCATTTCTTCAAATTACCCCTTGTATTCCCGACACCTTAATCCCTTATTTTAACCAAGCAAATCTCTATGTCAAGCCTTTGGCAACAAGGCAGGCAGTGTGGTCTGATTGATTGTGCTTGGGGCTGGGAGCCCAGAACTCCTTCGTTTTAGTTCTAGCTGTGCTACTTAAGCATCTTGCCTAAAGCCCCACAGTATGTAATCTCTCTGCCCCATTTCCCTACCAATCCAATGCCCTATACACTAAACCAGACTGCCTTTCCAGTTCTTCTGTCTGGGTCTACAAACAATGCACATACTGATTACACATCATGAATTGCAAATAGTGAAATGCATTTGGTTGTGATTATTCCTCCAGGCTATTCAGTGAATGCTTACAAATAACTAGTACATGCTTAGAAATCAGGGGCCAGATCCTCAGGTAGTGTAAATCATTGTAGCTCAGTTGTGAAGCTATACTTACACCAGCTGAGGATCTGGCCCTAGGAACAGTTCATGATGGCCTCATTTTATTAAATTGTTTTGTTCTACAAATTCTATTTGATCAGATCAACTGTAAACCTGGATTCTGAACCCATGAGCTTCATCAGATAGCACCTCGGTTTCAATCCTGCTGAGGATTGAAATGTTTTAGAGCCAGAGTCTTGTAATGGAATTGACATATCAGAAAAGAGCAGACTAGATCTGTAAAAATAAATAAATACTGGGTGAGAGAAAGTATGGTTTCATTAGAAAAATCCTTCTACATAATAGAAAACTAAAGAAACACGCCACAAAAATCAACCAAAAGAAAATCAGGAGATAAAGCCGAATTAGAAGCAAAGCAGGGACAAAGTCTGGAAGGTCAATTGATGAAATAGGTAGCAAGCACTGAACCAACACCAATCAATACAGCTCAGTATGAACCGACTCACAGCCTGATAACCACATCACGTCCATTTTATGGTACTATCTATCACAGGAACAGCAGGAAGCAGTGGCAATTCAGCTCACTCCACACTCCAGTGGACTGGTTTCACTTGAGGCTTCCAGCATCATTTTAGGCTGACAATAAGGGGTGTACGGCAGCAGGGCCACTACCTAGTAAGAGAGAGTGAAACTGTACCCAAATTGAGCTAGCAAATGAATGTGGACGCAAATCTATCTTAGAGCATCAGGATAAAGAGAAAGAAACATTGTACAAAGCCATTAGGACTCAGAACCAAATCAAAAGAGTTCCATCAAAGCCATCTACACAGAAGAAGAAAGGGGAAAAAAGAGATCAACAGCAGACAAAGGAGGAGAGGTGGGATAGAAGAGAGGAAGGGAGTGCAAAGAGCCTGAAAATGAGTAATGAAGATATTGGGAAACACCGGAAACATCAGCTAGGGAAGGGTTCAGAATGCAGTGTTAATGTAGGGTTGAAAACAGAAAGCTGAAGATTTTGGGGTCTGGTGTTTTGCTTTTTGTGCGTTGTCTCATGCCCCTGAGAAGTTAGTAACTACCACTGTATGAAACACAAGTAGGTGTATATACTTGGCGACCACTTCTCAAAGCAAAATCACAATACAAACCACTGCTAAGGGTACCACGCTCCCTATTATGAAGGCAACCGCTGCCCATGTGGCAGTCTGCACAGCAGACATTCCTGCATTTCATCTTAACCCTTAGTAAGCTGTAGATATCTAAATACTCTTTACAGACAGGTGGCTGGCCGTGTGGAAAAAGCCATTAACCCACAGAGCATTGGCCAACACTGGGAGCACAGACATATATTTTCAGTCCTGAATTTCTTGATCCTCTGTTCTCAGACATAGCTTTGAATATTGTCCCTTGTTACTGGAAAAATCTGAGAGAATTAAATCCCTCATATAGGTATCCTTTTTTAAAAAATTCAAAACTGTGCAAGACTGCCAAAAACAACTGACTCATTAACCATTTTTATATAAAGGGACAGAACCAAGATTATTTAGCTTGTTTGAAAAGACATGAAGATGTCTCACATTTCAAAGTGTTGTGTTTTTTTTAATTTCATTGCAAACATCTCACACCACCTTAATCCTTCTGAAGTAGAAGTAAGTCTATAACTTGTATAAACTAATACACATTTCATAGTCACTCATAAATCAAGCCCGACAACAGTTTAATGATGTCCCTCACCCATGACTGTTTAGATCATAATTCAACCTTCAAGCAAGACTCTTGGTCATTGTTTTTACTTTTAGTAATAACAATACTATATAATTTATGAAATAGGCACACAGAGCACTAAAGGGTGCCTATAGTTATAGAAATTTGAATAAATAAATTGCTGCCTGCATTACAAAGCTGGCGGGAAAATTGAGGTCTTACCGGCAGTTCCCTCCAGATGACAAAAGAGGGAATCCCGGAGATATTGCCAAAGAGGCTCAAGTACAACACTATCTCAGGGAATTAATCAGAACTTGTCTAACCAATTATTAAACAGCTATTGTTTCTCCTCATAATAACATAGTGAGCTGAGAAGGCAAGGTGGCTGCATAAAGTAATGCCAGCCTACACAACTTCTGTTGTCATAAGGATTCATTCCATGATTAATTCTACTGTTAACATCTGAAAGTTAATATCTGAAAGCAAAACAAGCACTAGTTCGAGCTCAAGGGAAAAACATCCAGGGCCGGTGCAACCATTTAGGCGAACTAGGCGGTTGCCTAGGGTGCCAAGATTTGGGGGCGCCAAAAAGTGGGTCCCCAAAAATTTTTTTAAATGGTTGCAGCCGCTGCTGCTGGAGGGGCTGAGCTGCCGGCAGCAGCAGCTGCCTGCCGCCAGCAGCCCAAGGTGTCCCCCGGTCAGGCGCGCGTCACAGCGCCCTGAGGTCGTGCGCTGCCGCGCAGCGGGCAAGCCCACGAACGGCCCCCGGGTCAGGGAGCGCCGCCCGACCCGGCAGCCGGGCGTCCCGCCCTGGGGGTCAGGGAGCTGCCGCCGCAGCCCGGCAGCCCAGGGCGCCCCCCCTCACCCCCCCGGGGTCAGGGAGCCGCGAGACCCGTGAGCGGGGCGGCGAAATGTCCCGGCGCCTAGGGCGCCAGAAACCCTAGCACCGGTCCTGAAAACATCGTATATGTCTTATTGCATGGCAGTGTAAGTACATATATATGATAAAGTCTGCAATTTGGTGAGAAATAATGCATTGCATATTTTACACTACATCCAAACAGAGAAAGGATTCCAGTGCAGATGATTATCTTGATCTGTGCACAGCTTTTGCTTGCATTATACTTTTGTACTCATTTTATCCCATGCTAATTGAAACAACACAATTTTGCTGCACATGGTTGTTTTTTAACTTTCATCTATCTCCATTATGTTACCATTCTATGTGCTGATAACTTGCCATGCGTGTTTAGAGATTATTTTGGGGGAGTTGTTGTTTTGTTTTTGTAGTGTCCAAAAAAACCTCTCAGTCCGATGAGGTTAATTCATCACCAGGAAGCTTAGTAAGGATTTCATGCTGCTGCAAACAATGCCAATTTACAGTTACACACACACACACACACACAGAAATGAAGTTCAATCATATTTCTGTTTAAAAGTGATTACAGCCAATGGCATTGTAAAATCATGCTAGGCTATAACCAGGATTTTGTATATGCACAGATTCCAGTTGCAAAACCCCTGCTGTGACTGTTAAACAATTTGCCTGTTCAGCAACACTGGCAAGACTTTGGCAGACCTTACATTTTAAAAATCATTTGTTTGGCCCATGTGTTAAGACAGTGTATTATTCTTCAGCTCATCAAGAAAGCTGCCTGTTACCATGCCAGTAACAGGTTTTACTTTGCTCCATAAATGGACAAAACGCCCTTGCATTCCAAAGAGCAGAGCCCAGATGTGCTGAATCCTTCCTAAATCAAAGCTCCTGTACAGCACGTTCTTCATCTGTTTGAAGACACACAAAGGTGGTTTCCCTTGTTCTCTCTCTTCATTCTTCTCTCTCTGCATATAGTCACAAATTGGTATGAGTGAGTAACTGCCTCACTTTTTCTATTTCTGGCAGAGCACTGCCCTGCAAAAAATATCACTCTTAAGTGTCCCCACCTTACACCTTGCCACGTCTGTAAATGGCGAGATCTTTTTGGGAAAGGTGCAAAATGTAAATATTTCAAACTGCTTGTGTAAAAAAACAAAACCAACAACAGAGGATTCCCAGTTGTAAAATACATTGCCACCAGCTCACTCTGAATTTACTTACTGCTCCGAGTATGTTAACATTGCTCCACCCAGCTCCTGACTCTGACGGAGAGGACTGTATTCAAGCTGGTTAACCAGATCCTGGGTGGTTTTTGCCTTTTGGTGACATTTTCAATCTTTCCAACTCCAGATATTGGTTATCTGGGTCAGGATTTCTATGGCCTACAAACTCTATAGCACCCAAACACTTCATAGCCATTAATGAATGGATGCTCTCCCCTGTGAAGTAGGGAAATATTACCCCAATTTTACACATTGGAAAGTGAGGCACTGAGAGATCTTAGGGAATCTAAGTGAGTCCCAATCCGCTGCCCTAACCACAGGATGTCTCCTGAACTGTCCGGTTGCTCAGAGCCATGGGGGCTACCAAACTTGTTTCCCCATGGAAACAAGAAGAATTACCACTACACTGCATGTTCTCCACCATAGTGATGTGAAAGACTTGTAGTTACTCCCAAATTCATGCTGCCCCATATGTCTTGGACAGTGTCCCAGATAAGAGCTACTAGCCATTTCTCTTCTTTGAATCCTTCCTGAAAACTCACTTCTTTGAGCCAGCCTTCCAACAACTACCTTCTCCTGTGCTTGCCTCTATGATAAAAACAAACAAAAAGAAACCCAGGGAAACATGCCTAACTACCACAGTGCATGTCTCCTAAATATGTTATAGTCCTTCCCCATCACCTTTGTCCACATATAGTATAACCTAGTGTGAACTCTTTGGGGCAGGGATTGTGTCTTCTTATATTTGCCTCTAAGGCACCAGGCACATGCATGGCACTGTAGAAATAAATAACAATGACTCACATCCACCCTTTATTTTTCTTTTCACCTCCCTTACCCAGCTCCCATTGATTGGGCTGTGTAAGGCCAGAAGTAAGGGAATAACTCCCTCCGCATACACTGAGAACATCACTTTTGGAGAGGTGAAAAATAATGACCAGAGTCTGTTCTTGCACTTGAGTATCTTAGATGGCAATGCCAGTACTAGTTAAATATCCTGCCAGCTTTGTTTTCCCTATGTAATTTTATCAATTCTGCCTCCACCTACAAGTTTTAATTAAGCGATTAATCCAGAACTTTGCCTATCCAGGTGCAACATGTGAAATAGTGCACCAAGCACTGCTTCTGTGTGCTTGTCTATCTGTTCTAGCAGCCTAGAGTTTATTCTAGTCTGGAATGTCCACACCAGAGATGAGAGTGGAGAGTAGGAATGTCTACATTCTCGACACATGATCAAGCTTGGTGCCACTTGCTGTGAAAGACACAAGAAAAAGTGCAGAAAGATGCTTTGGCTCTGGAGCATCAGCTGCTATGTCTGTCGTGGTAGAATTTGTTACTTTTACCTTTATCCTAGTTGCATTTGTAAGTTTGGTATTTGTTAAACTTTGAGCAAATGAGTTATTGTGGAAAAGTCCTGGTTTTCTGTCCATCTATATCTTTACTAGGGACATCAATCCTTCTACTGGTGAATTTCTAAGACTCAGCAAATCTATATATGAATTATTATTGTCATGTTTAGTTTCCTTTAAGAGATTTTTTTTTCTGTCTGAACAGCTTTCTCAGCCATCCCATTTCTCTGTGGATATTTTGGAAAGGAGATTATATGCATAAACTAGTAGGACTTAGCAAATTCCTGAAATTCAGTACTTGAAAAATTAGGTCTGTTGTCATTCCATGCCTTCTATATTGTGATTTGATATGGCTATGCTTACACTTCATAGCTTGGAAATTTCCATACATTTAGAGTGGTATTCAGTTTAAAGTAAATAGATTTCTAATTTAAAGAAGGCCCCTCCCCTAACCTCGGCCATTGTCCTTCCGGGATTTTCTGGCTATTGGCTCTTTTACTGGTGCTCTTTGGAAGTGACTACACTTAGTTTACATCACAATGTGCTATCGTGTTTGTCAGCTACGTACTCATCCCAAATCAGACATTTTCTCCTGTCCTCTGCTTGGATTTTTCAACACTTAGATGGCTGCTGTGCATTTCAGAAAGCATTTTTTTTCTCAGCGTTGCTAGTAAAATAATTTTTAGTAAAAGTTGTCCTCAGATTGGCATCTAACTCTGCTCTTCCTTGAGGTCACAATTATTCAGCTTGGTCTCTTCTTGGTTCAATTTAAAATTCTGCTCATTTTGAAGTAGTAATAAGTCTATGCCTCATTCAGTAAATTTCATATTGTATCACTTTCACTTTCAGGTGGTATTGATTTGTCATTGCCCTGTTAACTGTGATCACTCTTTGTAGTTTCTTACCTGATTTATATTCTACACAAAGGTCTGGAGTAAAATGTTCAAAAGTGCCTAAGTGACTTCCGAGCTTGAGGGACGGTTACGATGCAGTCAGGGGGTGTGCTTGCAGCACGTGTAGACATACCCAACCTAGCTTGGGTACCAATAGCAACGAAGCTGTGCCAGTATGGACTTCAGCATGGGCTAGCCCTGCAAGTATCCGGGACTCACGAATGGGTTTGTGAAGCCTGAATAGGGTTGTGTTCCTGAACTGGCTCTTAAGTGATTAAGTTGCATTTAAAGCAAACAATTTCAGCTAAATTCATGACTAGTTAGGTTTTAGTCTTAACTAGGGGGCTGGGGAAATCATTCACCAACATATTGGTAAAAGAATTTGAGGAATTATGTCACATTTTGGGGGGAAAAAAGACCTACAAGTAATTTTCCTCTTTATTCGCCCAGCTCTAGTCATGAATATATTTGAATCAAAATTCACTTTTGAATGTTCAGGGTATACACAAAGAAGGTTTGTTCATCTGGCTCTAGTCTGAACGTATGGGAGACAACTCCTTTTGCTATCTGCAATGTTATTAATACTGGGATTTAAAATAAGTTGTAATAGTTACTTGCCTTGTACTGGTATTTTATTATCTGAAGTCCTTTACACAGCAGTCAAAACCTCCTACTTCCCCAGAACAACTGTTCCAGTGTATTTGAGCACTGTCAATGCAAAAATATGGGACATTTTAAAAATATGCATACAATAAATTCAATTTCATATTAAAATAAATGTTACAGGAAATTTTGCACTGATCGTATAATTCATTTTCCTATTTAATTCAATAAAAAAAACTCCACCTTTCAATTCACTTTAAGTTGCTACAGAATTTCCAGTTTGCTACTGAATTCAGCATCTGAGGGCTACAAAAAAAACAGCACTTTGCTGCAGAATTTAGGACTGGCTTACTACCACAGAGCAAATAAGATTTACAGACAAATAAAAATGACAGGTCAATCCACCAAAGTGCTTAGAGTCTAAGGCCAAATACTTACTCTCTCAAGTAGTCCTTACTCGCTCAATTAGTTCCATTAACTTAAATGGGGCTATTCACAAGAGTAAGAGTTTTCAGTGTCAGGTCCCAAATTGGACCCAACACAAGGGGAGACAAACAAAGGGGGTGGAGTGCAGTGTGGGTTGTTAGGGGAAGGACAAAGGGTCATGAGGTGTGCCTCTTTTGCATATGGATCTTGTATTTCCTCTTAATATGTTATTAGATGCTCTTAATATGTTATTAGATGTACCGTTTGAGAGGGAAAAGTCCATCAATGGGCCAGTGGTGGTGTGATGGAGGTCAGTACTGCAAAGTTAGCAGAATGAAAGAATAAGATCTGCAAAGAAGTGTCAGTTCTTAAGGTTTTGCTCACTCGTGTTTATTTTTATGTGATTCATTTGTCTTCTGATCTATGTAACCCCTTCTGATATAAAATGTAGTGTCTGGAGGAAAGCCACTGATCAGTTTCTTAAGGTAACTGTGGGGTTACTGATTTAGTTTTCAAAGTTTCCTTTCAATTTATTTAAAAAAAATAAATTGGTACTGGCAAATTTAATGACAAGGCTACCCCGCTGAGTTTGGAGCCCAGAAAGCTATTGTCTCCCTGGTCTATGTATCCTAGACTGCACTAATGTTTCCTATAATGATACTAATAACCAACCATCAGCAATAAATGCCTTGTCATCTCATTGTCGCACACAGCAATAGCTAGAGCAGTGATTCTGACAAATGAACCTGCGTAATCACTTTAGATTTCTTTGTTACATTTCACAGTGTGAAGACAGCTTCTGCTCAGCACGTCACAAAAAAACAAACAAGAGCTATTGCCATCTCCTCCATCAATCTCTGCTTATTGTTGTCATCCACATCCTGATTCCACCAACCGCCTTCCAGCAAAGGTAAAGTCAGTGGGTTTTGGGTGGAGAGGTTGTGATTAGGAGGAGGTGGACCTCTGATTTCTTTCTTCCACTGTTCCTTTATGAACAATTATTACCGGGAGACACTGAAAGAGGGAGAGAACTGGAGACAGAGTAAAAGTGAACTTTCTGTACTTTCTAAGGCTGTTTCACATGGAAAGAAAGGGGCTCATTAAAATCCAGTCGAGTCTGACATTTTCCCTTTTACCTTTTCAATCTTTTTATAGTTTCAAATCATTAACTATCAGCATGACGCTCAAAGGTAGTTCTAGCCATCTATGAAACAGTGACACATTTGACAATAATGCTTTTGAAGAGCTTGTCACATCCTCTCCCCAAACAAGTCTCATTAATGCTTAGACTGTCTTTCGTTTCTCCCTGCTTCTTTTCTCCAGATTTTCCTCTAATTAGCTTGTTTTTTTATGCTCCCTTGTTCCACAGTTTGAGCTTAAAAAAAAACGGTGGATGTCATTTCCATGAACCCCAAGGCCAAGTTAATCAGCAGAATTAATGACTCTATTACCCATCGCACTGGGGGCTATGGTGCTTATCTTCCCAGCACCCAGTGTTCTCCTCTCCTATGCATCTTCAGTTTGCTTTGACAAATGTAAACGCCTAGGTCCAGCCAACACATGGAGGTATATTTTCCTCAGAGTTTCTCTCCATTCTGCAGGGGCTATGATGTCCCAAGAGGGCAATCTGGGTGTGCTGCTGCCTCCCTCTACAGTCTGTGTGCTATTTTGCAACATCATGGCATTCTGCAGCCAGGACCTTGGTTCCGATTTGCAGGGATGCTGAGCACCCACAGCTACCTTTAAATTCAGCTTGAGGTACTCAGCATCTCTGAAATGCAGGCCCATAGCACTTTTCCTTTTCAACATCGTTTATAATCATTAACCAATTAATTCTCACAGTATCCCCGTGAGGTTGGTAAAGAAGTATCCTCCATTTTACAGAAGGGGAAACTGTTCAGAATGGTTCTTGCCAATGACCACAAAAGAGCTCATTGCCAGATCTGGGAGCAGAGTTCGTTGCTCCAATTTCTGTGTTCAGAACTGACTTCAAACTACAACAAAGTAGGGTATGAGCAGAATCAGAACCTTGTTTTCCCTCTTTTTAACCCGGCTGTGTGATTCCCACTGTCTTACAATAGCATACATTTTAATTCAATCATATGTCATTTCTCATTGTGGTAGAGTAGATGCAGTGCAATAAAAGTAAAAGTTACAGGGATGGGGGATTGTAAAGGTGAGGGAAATGGATGACAGTTAGGGTTCCTCGAATTGTTATAGCAGAGCGGAGTCACCTGGAGTGAGACAGAGGATTTCCCTCTCTTGCTATCCTATGGAGAGTATCAATCTGCAATCAATAGGGTAGAAAACACTTTGAATTTGGAAGTGAAATATCCGTTCTTGGCTGCTCCTACCCAAAAAATGCACAATGGTATGAGAAACCAAGGCAGCTGTGGGTGAAAGGAGACAAGCATCCCTTTCTGAGGACACCAATGATAAGTAGAAGAATTCCCAGGCATGTTGATTAGGGGTAAAGTCTCTTGGGAGAGAGCAACTCTAAGGGAAAAATTCCCTAAGCACTTCAAATTCATTGAACAACCAACTCCCTACATATTTTACTACAGGATTTACTTCAAGATTCCACCACATGACATTTTGTAAACTCAGTTTATCTCAGCCCTACTTACCTGGGCCTAGCTTTCTCTTCTGCATATTAAGGGATCACTTCTGGCTGCCCCAGCATAGAAGAACCAGTGTGCTAAGAGCCACTCAGATTTTAGAACGGGAATACTTGTGACACCTTAGAGACTAACACAGGTGCCACAAGTACTCCTGTTCTTTTTGCAGATACAGACTAACACAGCTACTACTCTGAAACCTGTCAGAATTTAGACTTACTGCTCCCTGGAACACCAGGCTGTTGGGCTGGCTATCATGCTGAGCAGGATTGCTGAGTCTCAAGGGAACGTGGCCAGCCAGATTGGCCCTCTATATCCCTCTGCATGCCACTTGGCATCTGGCAGCAGAAGTGCCGGAGGGAAGCACACATTGCTCCATTCAGAAGCAGGTGTAAGAATTGCTGATGAGTGTGCTTTTCCCCTGGGCTACCTTAAACCATATTGCCTGCATCTGCCCTGTCCAGGCAGAATGGCTCCAGGAACTTTTCCTTGGCTGCCACTACAAGTGTCTTCCTTCTATTCCTTTCACCCCTCACCAAGCTAGAAACCTCTGGGAACCAAGAAAAATGTTGCTGAGACAGTAATTATTTGAGAGAGATTGTTTTTAGTTACCTGCTCTGTTTGCGCAGGGGAAAAAACAGTCCTGTATTGGTTGGGTGGCACCATGGAATGATTAGTTTCTTTTGCTCTGGATATCTGGGTTCAAATGTACTAGAAAGGTTGTCCAATTTGACCTGAATACAAACCCCCTCTGTGCTTTCATACATATGACTGGCTGTCGCTGCTGAAGAGATGCCCCAGGACAGAGAATAGTTGGCAAGTCGGGACTGAGGCACATTGACAGAGCAGCATATGGAGTTTACACAGCACCTGCCCTTAGTCAGTGCTCTGTCTCACACTTTCATGAGCACCTTATTGAGTCAAAATCAGATAAAACAACAAAGGGGTTGCTTCTGCGGAGATGTGAGTTTGACCAGGCCTAGCACTCTGCAAGAATCACAATGTTTGTTTCACAGAGTTTTGAATGGAAATTTTCATGGTTTTGGTCTACATTATTTTTGTAACTGCTTTACTCACAGTTTTAATAAAAGAGCTTTGCTATAAGTGCATACCAGAGTGCATGTTTTTGATTTGCCAACTCTCTCTCTCCTCAGAAACTGGGGCAATTTTTGCACTAAAATTGACAGCTTTCATTATAAAAAGGAAGAACTTTTGCTTGAAAAATCGGTATAACTTAACTAGGTTTTCTGGGAGAACCACCTCATTTCCTTGCTAGTAATGAAATATGAAAAAATAATCACATGGAGTCATTTTACCATTTATGTGCAAATTGTTTGCATACTTCTTTTAGTGCCTCATCATGCATCATTGAAGTCAGTGGGAGTTTTACCACTGACTTCAATAGGAGAAGAATTTAGCCCTTATCAAGTGCAATTAGAGGTGCTATGGGAGAAGTTTGGGGGAAATCCTGTCCCATAGGGCCCAATCCTCCAGGAAGATAGAGGAGGATCCTGAGGAAACAGCACTGAATTTCAGTTATATTTTTGTTTACACAAAAAGCAACTGTATAAGGCCTGTTTCAATTATTTTAATACTTAAAAGAAAAATAGGACCCTAAGCTCCCCTTGTGTTTGTCGCCTCTTTATTAGGTTGCATCCAAACAGAACATGGATACTGCCTCTGCATTAAGGACAGGGACGTCTCTGCATATAATGATGCAGTACCCAGACAGCAAGTCATGACAGATACAAGCTACTTACATCGTGTCATAAACAGATAGTTAAGGGTTAATGTCTCTTTTATCTGTAAAGGGTTACAAGCAGTGAACCTGGAACACCTGACCAGAGGACCAATCAGGAGAAAAGATACTTTCAAATCTCGGTGGAGGGAAGTCTTTGTGTTGTGTTGTGTTGTGTTGTTTGTTTGTCCGTTGTTCTCTCTGGGTTCTGAGAGCGACCAGACATACATACACACTCTCTAATCTTCTGTTCAAATTTAGTAAGTACCAGTAGAAAGGCGGTTTTAGTCTTTTGATTGTTTTTTTTATTTGCAAATGTGTATTTGGCTAGAAGGATTTTAACTTATATTTTGCTAGGAGGATTGTATCTCTGTTACAACTTGTATTTGTACTAGGGGGAGGACTCTCCCTGGTGTCTATAAGCTGAAAGACCCTGTAACATTTTTCCATCTTGATTTTACACAGACAATTTTTACTTTTTTCTTTCTTTTATTAAAAGCTTTTCTTTTTAAAAGACCTGATTGATTTTTGGTTATCTTGTGTAAGACCCAAGGGGAGGGAGTCTGTACTCACCAGGGAATTGGTGGGAGAAAGGAGAGAAGGGGGGAGGAAAAACCTGATTTCTCTCTGTGTTAGTCACTGTCTCTCTCT
>NC_133770.1:187969258-187971778 GCF_003597395.2 Chelonoidis abingdonii | reverse complement strand
TTTGGGGGCCAGAAAGTGTCCCAAAACACTATATTTTTGGGTGGTGGCAGCCTATCAGATCTAAGCTGGTAATTAAGCTTAGAGGAATTCATGCTGGTACCCCATCTTTTGGACGCTAAGGTTCGGAGTGGGGGTTTATACCATGACACACCGTATCTAGTAGTGCTACCAGGCATGATACTTTATTTCCTTCTAATCTAGAAAAATTGAAGAAAGCTGATGAAGATCAGCACTGCAGGCTAGTGGGCCCGCAAGAACACTCTGCCAGGCATACATCATGAAGCTAAGAGCAGCTGACTATGAGGGATAGTCTTTTCTCAAACACATTTCTGTGTCTTCTATATTCAAGGTGCACAATTACCACTGTGATGTGGTTAGGGTCGATTGGTCAGACAGCACATTGACTGGACCCTGCCCTTTGTTTCTGCTAAGTGTAGCTCTTAAGCATACTCAAATGAACCACTTCTGCTGGATGGCAATAATATAACTGAGAATCATTAAAAAGGCTGCTTCAAATCTCAGATTCATTTACTAAATCTCTTATAGCAGCCACCAGAGTCAGTGACTAAAGTTATAACTCTATGGAGGAGGGACATAAACTTTTATAACTCTGATCCATGTCATGTGTCTGGGTCTGGGAAATAAAGACCAGTCTCTAACTAGCAGTCTCATGTCACAACTTCAGTACACTAGCCTCTTCCTGTATCCACCCCATCATGTCCACTTTCTCTCTCACCATATTCAACAAGACTAAGTTCAGTGTCCTGTATTCGTCCCTATACCACATTCACTTCCCTTGCTATTTGCCTGTGCACAGCATGAAGAAGCATGTATGCAGCATGAAGAAGCTGTTTCCACAGGTGATGAGCAAACACTGTGCTGAGCTGTAGAGATCTGGCTCTCTCCATTTCTATAAGCAAAATTTAGCCGCCTGCAGGATTAAGCCTTTAAACTGCATGATCAATATTGTAAGTGAACTCATTGCACATGCAATTCCATTCTGCACATGCAAACTGAATAACTGCTTGCAAACAGGTACTTATCATAGAATCTTAGGGTTAGAAGGGACCTAAGGAGATCATTTAGTCCAACCCCCTCCTCCAAGCAGGACCATTACCCAGACAGACTTTTACCCCAGTTCCCTACATGGAACCCTCAAGGATTAAACTCACAACTGTGGGTTTAAGCAGGCCAACACTCAAACTACTGAGCTATCCCTCCCTTCACTTTTTCTAATTCACAAATTAAGGTTTTTAGACATGCAGCCAGTAGCTCCCAACTTCTGCTCCCTAAACGACATCAAATTCAGCCAAAACATGAAGACAAAAAGGATAAAAAGCACTGGATTCAACTCTATTTTCAAATATGTTAAGTATTCAAATAGTTCTCTTATATTCCTACTTAAGAATAATGATGAGCATGGGTGTTAGCAAGCGTACCATACACACCGCTGTGCCATACACACTTCTGCATACAGTTTTTAATTTCCTTTGGGCAACATTTCATGCTGCAACTGGATGTTCTTTTTGTTCTATATCAGACACTGCACCTGTTGTATTAGCAATCAGATTGTATGCAGTGGCAGGTCTATCGCAGGAGAGTCTGAATATAATGTGGCAAATGGCAACAGATTGGCCAATGTGTATGCCAAATGCCAGTTACACCCATGACAGCAGAAGAAATAAGACTGTCCAATTAAAGATGCAATATCAGCTTTGTATAGTTGAGATATAAAATCTGGACAAAAATTAGTTCAGCACAGAGGAAATAAAAAAGGCCAAGGAAGTTTTCTCCCTTTTCCTTCAGTTAGTGTTTGTTGCATTCTATTGCAGTCAGGCAGCTTCTTCATTAATGGCCCAGCGCGCTGGAGCCAGTGGGAGATGGATCACAAACGTGAAAAAAACCACAGAATCTACCCATTCAGCTTTAATCACTGGTAGTACCAATGCCACAGCAAAGCTGCAGATGTCCTCACATAAGTATTGCCCAAGTCAGCTCTGGCATTAGCAGCGGTGAAACATCAGTTATATGGAAGGTGGGGATTCATGAGACACCTCTCAGGCAGTGACTCCCCCAAGGTTGGTACAGTTCAGGCAGGATCATTGTGTCCTTTTCTAAGGTTCAATCCAGTGCCTAATGAAGTCAATGGAAAGACTACCACTGACTTGACTTGCCTTGGGATTAGGCCCTTACAGTATATCCTGCCACAAATACTACAGAACATGAATGATAGTTGCCTTACAAGACAGATATCACCACATTGTGACTGGTGAAGAGAGATCCTGGCATTAGCAGTTACAGGGGCAAGGGTGATCAATGAGCTAATGGGGGTGAAATCTGTAAGGCCTGGTCTACGCTACGCGTTTAAATCGGTTTAAAGAGCATTAAATCAATTTAACGCTGTACCCGTCCACACTACAACGCCCTTTATATCGATATAAAGGGCTCTTTAAATCGATTTCTGTACTCCACCCCGATGAGAGGAGTAGCGCTAAATTCGATATTAACATATCGGATTAC
>NC_133770.1:187965245-187967583 GCF_003597395.2 Chelonoidis abingdonii | reverse complement strand
CTGATGTTTTCCCAGAGGAAGGAATGACTGATGACATTTACCCAGAACCACCCGTGACAATAATGATTCAACCCAGAATTCCAAGGGGCGGGGGAGACTGCGGGAACTATGGGATAGCTACGGAAAAGCTACCCACAATGCAACGCTTTAGAAATCGACGTTAGCCTCGGACCGTGGACACACAACGCCGAATTACTGTGCCTAGTGTGGCCGCATGAAATCGAATTTATAATATCAGTTTTATAAAACTGCTTTTAGCTAATTCGATATTATCCCGTAGTGTAGACGTGGCCTAAGAGAAAACTGAGCAGCAACAAAGACCAGGCTCAGTATTGCCAGTGATTCACCACACATTTTGCCACTGTAGAGTTCATGCTTTGTTGTTTCAGAATCAATAGACTAAGGGTATGTCCCCGCTACTCGCCGGATTGGTGGGTAGCGTTCGATCCCCAAACACGCTCTCCGTCGACTCCAGAATTCCACCAGGGTGAGAGGCGGAAGCGGAGTCAACGGGGGAGCCACGGCCGTCGATCCTGTGCCATGAGGACGGGAGGTAAGTCGATCTAAGACACGTTTATTGCAGCTACGCTATTCTCGTAGCTGAAGTTGCATATCTTAGATCGATCCCCCCACCCAGTGTAGACCAGGCCCAACATGACTAAGCAACCATTTCCTCCCACCAAAAACTGAACTGACTTGAGAGATAATATTCCATTTTATTTCCTTGCTTTGTAGCTGGAAAATGAGCGTCAATTTGGATTTCAGTGCTTCTTTATATATATCTTTAATATGCCGTGAGTGCTTCCAGTAGTAAATATAGCAGACCAGGGATAAATTTGGCCCATCACATTTAACCACAAGGAACCAAATTAGGGCACAGGAGACTTCATAGAATTCCACTTATCTGCCCCCCAAAAAGCCATCAGAATAATTTCTCTATTTTAACACTCATACCTGAAGGCATTTAGGCACTTAAACAAAATGTATTGAGTAGTTAAAGCAATTTAGTCCCCAATATTTGCATTTTTAATTCATTGTAGATTGTTATTTCTTTGCACACATATTGGTTTTGTCATCTACATGTTTATCTCTTTTCTTTTAGCATATGACTGAGTTCTTAACTATCATTTAAATACGTACGACTGATTTTCCCTTCACACCTATGCACCTTATTATTTTTTCTTGATCTCCCATTTTCCTGTAAATTATATTGCTTGTAAAATATTTTTAAATCAATAATTCAGCTTAAACTCTCTTTAAAAAAAGGAAGAAAGCACGAGGGGCTAGACCTCTCTCACTCAGTCAGACTACGTGTATGAATAAGGGGAGCAGGATTTAGCCCAAGAACATGCCACACCAGGGTAGGGACAAAAAAAAATAACATTCACACACCCACGACAACCCCCCTACACATGTACACTAAACAAAACCAGGCAAAATTATTAGTGGATTCCTCTCCTGGTGTTAGTTAACAAAATGCCTTCATTCTCCTATCAAACCCCTTAAAAGTAGTAGCACAGCCAAGGTTTCAGTGCCATTCTTTTAAGGTCTTCGTTGGGATGCACAAAGAGGGGAATCTCAAGTATCAATAGAAAGGTTATTTTACTTCTGTATTTGGCACTGGTGAAACTGCTGCTGGAATACTGTTTCCAGTTCTGGTGCCCACAATTCAAGGGAGACTATGCAAGGCTGGAGAAGACACTTAAGGAATTCAAGGCTGAGGTGATCTTCAGTGGGATTCTGCCTGTTCCTAGAGAAGGGCAACAAAGGTGTGACAAGATTATGATGCTCAACAGATGGCTCAGGCAGTGGTGCTATAAGAAGGGCTTTGGGATGTATGGCCACTGGGAGGCATTCACGGACAGAGGACTGTTCTCTCGGGATGGACTTCACCTGAGTAGGGCAGAAAACAGACTTCTAGGATGGAGGCTGGCACAAATGATTAAGAGAGCTTTAAACTAGGAATTTGGGGGAGATGGTTGGAAGGTGTACAGGTAATCTCCATGCCAGATTTTAACATTCAGAGGGAAGAAAACGAAGTAAGAAGGGATACAGCCATGGGCAGAAGAATCGACATAAGGAGGAAGAGGAGTGTAGATACCAGTCTAATAGGTGATACTGATGGTCGAATGTCTGTGCCTCACCGGGTAAAGAATGTTTATTGGATTTATTTATATATAAACATAAATCCTGCATCTTGGCAGCGGGTTAGACTACACGACCTGTCGTAGCTTCCTACTCAGATTTGAACCTTAGCGTTCATAACCTGAGAAGCTAGCATGAACCCCTCTAAGCTTAATTACCAGCTCAGATCTGATAGGCTGCCACTAGCCAAGAA
>NC_133770.1:187931282-187964394 GCF_003597395.2 Chelonoidis abingdonii | reverse complement strand
AAAAATCCAGTTTCCTGATTGGTCCTCTGGTCAGGTGTTTGGTTCTCCTTGTTAACCCTTTACAGGTGAAAGAAACATTAACCCTTAGCTATCTATTTATGACACGACCCTTGTGGTCCCTTCTAACCATATGATTCTATGAGCATCCAGGATGGAAATCCCCATAGTAAGAGTTCATGTTACCATGCAGTAACCACAGCCAGGCCCTCATTAAAGAGACTGCCTGAGTTAACTCATGCTCTTTGTCTGTCTGTTATAGAGCTGAGGTTCCTTTGTATTGCAAAAGGAAGTTTGATGCCCAGACTTATTTGGGGTAGCCACGTGGCCCGCACAGGAACAATGCTGGACTAGGCCTTTCCTAAGTGTACAATTCAGGGGCTAGGACAGAAAGAGAAAGCTGTGTGTTAAGCAGTGATTTTGCCTACAAGACTTAGTGCAAGACCCTGGCGAGAAACGGAGGCAGAAAAGCTGCTTCTTGTGTCTATCCCAAAATTTCTGCAATAGGCCTATGTGACGGTTGCTACTACCTCTGTTCAAGGAAACAGGACTTGTGAACATGTTGTAAATAAACCAATTACACTAAGAAAAGACCTGATTCCATGTCACCTATTTCTGGCTCTGAAAAGCTGCTGATGCATAGTAATGAGGTAACAATACCCTCCAAAACTAAGATACTTAAAAAAAAAATCAGAATCTACTTTTTTTAGGGGGGGGAGGTAACCAAACACTATTATTTTCGGCTATATTGGGGTTCCTGTGGAATCCATCACCACATCTCTACTTTCCAGCATGTGATAGTTGTGTCATGTTTTCCTCATGCTCCACAGGAGGGAAGGGTGGCTGTCTGTAACAAGTTGAATCTGCCAGGACTGGGAACAATGAACTGTCTTTGAAGCTATAGGTGAACAGTTAGTCCTACGTAATTGCTTATTTGGGGATGCTGAACTGTAGCTCGCGCACTTTGCAGTTTGATCACTCCAGTGAATCTTCCATGTTTCTCTGACTTTTCTTCCAAACAAGAGGAGAAGGAATGGACGGTGAGTACGGAATTTCTCTCTCCCTTTCACTGTGAGTATCTCTCTCTCCCCTATCTCATATGCTCATTTTCAACTACCAGCTGAACTCCTGGTGCCAGACACATTGGTATGCTCCCTCTGCTTTCCACTGCTAGCCTCCTAAGTTCTCTCTACCCCTGCATCCTCATCACTATTGACAGCATTACCATCCTTCTGTCACCAAGCTCTGTAACTTGGGTGTCATCTTCAACTCCTTCTTCTCTCCTGTCCCACACTTCCAGGCTGTATCCAAATCTTCCCTCACAATGTTGCTAAGATCTATTTCTTTCTGTCCAGGTAGTCAAAATCTTTATCCATGGCTGAGTTATCTCCCTTCCTGATAACTGTGACTTCATCCTCAGCCCCTACAGGTCCATACAACAGGCAGGAGCCAGCATCCTCTGCTGTCCCGCACCGCTCTAACGCATTGACTCCATTATCTCCCCTTATTCCGCCATATCAGGTTCAAGCTTTTAGTTTTCACCATCAAGGCACTTGACAACAACTCTAGTTGTCTACTGTAGTCTGTTCCCTGGTTTGCCACCCACCACCTCCTCCACTTTGCCAGGGATGTCAGCTTGCCACATTTCTTGTCACACAGACATCTTCACACATTCTTCAGTGCTGTCCTTACACATGGAACACCCTCCCTGATCTGCAAGACCTCCTTCAAATGGCTGCTCAAGGCACACCTCTGCAGTGATGCCTACACAAAATCAACCATTTAATAATGGCTTCAGCAGATGTAGGGGTCAGTTGTCACACACTTTCACTGTATATTTATTTACATTCCTCTTCTTTCCTACCTTTTATATGCAACTTACCTTCTTAGACATTGCTTTTTGTGGCTGGAACTGTGACTTCATATGTGTTTGCACAGCACCTAGCACAATGGCCCCCTGGATCCTCATTGAAATTCTGGCTCCTACTGTGATATAAATATTGACTGATCTTATTGTAGAGCCAGGAGCAGCAGGAACTCATCTAGTTTGGATATTTCAAAGGGTGTCACTTCTTCCTCTCTATCATACACACACCCTTTAGGTGGTCATGTAGAGCATTAGTGGGTGTTACCATCAGATGTATATTTGGTGAACTGCCCTTTTGCTTCTATCTTGTTGCAGTAAGAAAATCTGTCATTCTCTTAGTGGTTAGCTGCTTGGAGGGTGAGCTTAATTAAAATGTAAAATGTCAAACATTAGTAAGAACGAGGATAGCCCTGTGGGGAGTGAGGATGAATCAAATTTATTAATCACTGAGCAGCAGGCTGGTAGCCCTTCACTCAGAAAATTTTAAAGGGCAGTTAATACTGAATACAGAAGCACTCTAATCTCTCTATATTCCACCCATGCTCCTGAAAAACACCACAACAGGTCCCACCACTTCCAGAAATGAAAGGTAAATCTGGTACAGAGATTAAAACAGCCCCATTTAATATCTTTCTGCAGGACACAGCACACACTGTGCACTGCATTTGGATTGTAAAGAGAAATGTCTCTCGTAGGGATTTTTTCCCTCCAATTATCAAGAAAATTCTATGCTCTGCAACTTATACTGCACGTAAAAAGACTGTAAGTGAAGGGCAGTTAGTGGCAAGCCTGAAAACTAATTTGATATGCTACCTGGGAACTATTTCTTAAGGATCAGCCTCCAACAATAGAATTCTCTGTTCTACAAATCTCAAAAGCAAATGCAGGTGGACCATGAAAGCTAGTCAGAAATGTGCGTTGAAGGTCAAAATTACGATGTGCATAAACTCCACATGTCATCCTAGAGGTACAATAGACTATATCCCCTGCAGTTCTGTATCATGCTGTTTCTGAACTTGATATTCTGTGATTTCACCTACCTGCTATCCTCCACGCTCTTCCCAGCCAAAAGTGTGTTAATAACCCTTATCATGCTATCATAAGCATTTCTCTCAAATCTGGACCTTAGCGTCCAAAATTTGGGTACTTAGCATGAACCTCCAAGCTTAATTACCAGCTTGGATCTTATCTCGCTGCCACCATCCAAAATTTCCAGGGTTTTGGCCCCCTCTGGTCTCCCCAAACTTTCCCTGGGACGACCCCCAAGACCAGACAAGCTATGAGTCTTACCGGCAAGGGAAATACTCACTTCACTTACCTCCCTTTCCCACCGAGACTTTCCTCTCTGTCTACTTGAGAGTATGATGCATTCTTTAATCACAATACAGAACCTGTCCTATCTTCACCAAAGGGACAAACTAAACACACAGGAACAGAGATGATTTTATCTCGCTTTCCCTCCCACCAGTTCCTGGCTGCGACTTATCCTGAGAGAAAAATCAAACAAGACTTAAAAGAAAACTTATTAAAAAAAAAGAAGAAAAAGACATCAAGAAATTTTTTGTATCAAGATGACAAGTAACGGATCAATAGCTTAAAAAAAAATGAATAAACAGTATATCAAAAGAATATCCAATTGAAAACATTCAGCAAGTTACACATTATGTAAATACACCCAAACAACATAAAAGCCTATATTGTTTGTCTACTGGACTCTGCCAAGTTGGACACAGAAAAAGATTAGAAGAAAGAAAAGACAGCTTTCTCATAGCTGAGGAGATAACAAAAAAGACTCTAGACGGCCAAACTTCCCTCCCTGACTTTTGAAAAATCCAGTTTCTGATGGGTCCTCTGGTCAGGTGGTTTGGTTCCTTTGTTAATCCTTGTACAGGTAAAAAGAAACATTACCCTTAGCTAATCTAATTTATGACACATGCGCCAACATAAATTCCTCTTAAAAACCCACTTCTGCCAGGGCCCTGTTACATAGTGAGTCCAAGGTGACCTTGTATTATAATTAAATTTGCCTTAACGTATGTTCCCTTATCCACTAACTTCTGTCTACCTTTTCCTTAGATTTTGGAGCTCTTCCAAGCGACAGTACCGCCAAGGACCTGCTTGAATGTTTGGAACTACACAGAGCTGTAAGCAATGGTCTGTGTGGTGCTGTTTAAAGCAACAGGTATTAGTGCACCAGTAATGAACTACAGGAGCATCTTCATTTTCCTGCTTATGGAAATTACTGCCTCTGGAATTCTCTCAACCATCTAGCCAAGTGCAGTCCCTTGAGTCAAAATCCGTTCTGCTAACTTAGCCTTTGAACTTGATTCTCTGTATAACAATACCACATCATCCTCTCAAAGCTCTGCCTCTGACCCAAATGTAAGTGCTCACTCATCCCTGTGCACTGCTGTATTAAGAACTGTACCACTGCCCATACCTCGGCTTTCTGACAGACTTTCCTCTGGCATAGTAAGTAAGCTCTTGCTTTATCTATGTAGTAAGTAGTCGCTTGATTTATTTATGTGATCAGCCATGAAGAGTTTGTTGTAACTTGGAGCAACATGACACTTGAAAATGGCAAAACTTTATGGAATAACCGCAGTGTGGGGATTCTCTTGACAGGGACTCAAAGGGCTCCCCTGGATGTTATGTTTGATTATTTCTGTAAGGGTTTGAACTAGTGTTGTCAATTCATCACAGTTAACTCACACTATTAACTAAAAAAAAAAATCGTGATTAATCATCGTTTTAATAACACTGTTAAGCAATATTTCTATATTTTCAAATATATTTATTTCAGTTACAACACAGAATACAAAGTGTACAGTGCTCACTTTATATTTTTATTGCAAATGTTTGCACTGTAAAAATGATAAACAAAAGAGAGAGTAGTATTTTTCAATTCACCTCATACAAATACTGTAGTGCAATCTCTTTGTCGTGAAAGTGCAATTTACAAATGTAGATTTTTTTTGTTACATAACTGCGCTCAAAAGCAAAACAATGTAAAACTTCAGAGCCTACAAGTCCACTCAGTCCTACTGCTTGTTCAACCAATCACTAAGATAAACAAGTTTGTTTACATTTACAAGAGATAATGCTGCCTTCTTCTTGTTTATAATGCCACGAGAAAGTGAGAACAGGCATTTGCAAGGCAGTTTTGTAGCTGGCACTGCAAGCTATTCACATGCCAGATATGCTAAAAATTCGTATGTGCCTTCATACTTCAGCCACCATTCCAGAGGACATGCTTCCTGCTGATGACTCTCATTAAAAAAATAATGTGTTAATTAAATTTGTGACTGAACTCCTTGGGTGAGAATAATATGTCCCCTGTTCTGTTTTACCCACATTCTGCCATATATTTCATGTTATAGCAGTTTCGGATGATTACTCAGCATGTTGTTCATTTTAAACACACTTTCACTGCAGATTTTACAAAACACAAAGAAGGTACCAATGTGAGATTTCTAACGATAGCTACAGCACTCGACCTATGGTTTAAGAATCTGAAGTACCTTCCAAAATCTCAGAGGGATGAGGTGTGGAGCATGCTTTCAGGAGTCTTAAAAGAGCAACACGCCAATGCAGAAACTACAGAACTCAAACTACCAGAAAAGAAAATCAACCTTCTGCAGGTGGCATATGACTCAGATAATGAAAATGAACATGCGTCGGTCCACACTGCTTTGGACTGTTATCGAGCAGAACCCACCATCAGCATGGATGCATGTCCCTTGGAATGGTGGTCAAAGCATGAAGGGACATATGAATTTTTAGCGCATCTGGCACATAAATATCTTGCAACACCGGCTACAACAGTGCCATGAGAATGCCTGTTCTCACTTCCAGGTGATATTGTAAACAAGAAGCGGGCAGCATTATCTCCTGCAAATGTAAACAAACATGTTTGTCTGAGTGATTGGCTGAACAAGAAGTAGGACTGAGTGAACTTGCAGGCTCTAAAATTTTACATTGTTTTATTTTTGAATGCAAGGTTTTTGTACATAATTCCATATTTGTAAGTTCAACTTTCATGATAAAGAGATTACACTATAGTACATGTATTTGGTGAATCGAAAAATACTATTTCTTTTGTGGTTTTGCAGTGCAAGTCCTTGTAATCAAAAATAAATATAAAGTGAGCACTGAACACTTTGTATTCTGTGTTGTAACTGAAATCAATATATTTGAAAATGTAGAAAACATCCAAAAATATTTAAATAAATGGTATTCTGTTTAACAGTGTGATTAGTCACACAATTACTTTTTTAATCTTTTGACGGCCCTACTTTTGTTCTACTCTCAACTCTGCCACCTATTAAACATGTGGCCTTAGACACATCCTTAACCTTTCTCTTTTTCATTTTCCCCAGGACCATATTATTTACTAAATTGCCTTTCAGGGATGTTAACAATGCTAGAAAGACAAGGTGGGTGAGGTAATATCTTTTATTGGACCAACTTCTGTTACTGAATGAGACAAACTTTCAAGTTACACCGAGCTCTTCTTCAGGGATCTTGTTAGGACTCGTTAATGTTTGCACAGCACTTTTAAAATGCAAAGCTCTCTATAAAGATGGTAAGTTTATTATTTCTTTTAAATGGTTGAAGTCAAAAGAAGACGAAGAACGGAAAGGTCTGGGTTCAAGCTAGGAGTCCTGGTGGGGTTCCCAGCTTGTGGATTAACAATTTAGAACCAATGTAACAAGCTCTGCAGTTGTGCACTTTTGATGTGGAACTTGTCAATAAAAAAAAGTCATTTTGGTTCACTGCAGAGACAGCCTCAGTGGAAAGCAGAGTGGAAACTCATAAAAGGAAGGCAACCTGTACTTCTGATGAGACACAAATCCTGCAAATATAGATTTGACTAAGCTTGTCCAAGATGAGGGGAGATAAGGGAGGTGGAAGGTAGCACAAAGGAGTACAATTTATTAATTTATTATTAATTATTATTAGTAGTATTATGCTAAGTTACCCATTTAAATGAACTGAAACTTTTTTTAAAGCACATCTTTGATATAGAGTACATCCTTTTCACATTTATCTGGTATTCATTTACCAAAATTCTGTCTTATATAAGTAAATAAAAGGACTCATATAAATTAGCTCAGATAGATGAATGGGATTTTTTCGTCCAGGCCCTTTGATAGCCATTATATTTTTTCATTTTCTTGTGGGACTTTTATTCAATTCACCCTTTTCGGATATTCATCTGCAAAAGTTTTACTTTTATGTAAATACAGTAGACATACTGTAGGAGTGGATAGCATACACAAAAGTATGTGTAACGGCCAGGTCAAAGCAGATTTTTCACAGGGACGACTCCTCCTCTGAAGGGTCTGGTGAAAGTCAATATAGTAGTATACTGTGCTGGTTACCATAGAATGAACACCCTAAAATAAGTCGACTCTGCATGAGAGGATGGCGACATTTGTCCCTCACACCTCCATTCACTGAAGCAGCAGCCAGTCTGGTCCCCAGACTTGTGGATTCTATGATATCCACAAATTTAAAAGGATCCTGTCCTAGGAGACTTATGTGTCTTTGAATCAGCTACATGGCCTCCTGCAGTTTCTTTCCACTCCCTATGAGCATGATTCTTGGCTTTTTTTCAGGTCGCTATTGTTTTGTACTATATTCAGACACACTGCTACCAGACACATTGATCTACCCATTGAAGTAAGTTTGAATAAAAGGCTTGCTGAGCTAAGGTCTCCTCTCTGTCTCATACTAGCAACATTCAATCAGAGCCCAAAATCAGAGGCACTTGCAACAAAAATAGTCCTGCAACTCTCTTTTATATCTTCCTATCACTTATTCCAACAACAATGAAATTAGAGCTCTGCACGAGCAGAAGCAGCCTTGTGAAGGTTTATGCACATGTGAATTCCTAGAGCTGTCAATGGAATTGATTGTGTATTTTACAGTGGAGCCAGGTCAGAAAGAATGAGATGAACTGACCAAAAAAAAAAGTTGGTTTCAACTAATGGGCTCAGTTTATTCCCAGAAAAACAAGCTCTATAACAAATCCATGACTGATCTACTTCTAATTAAGCATTTATTCTAGTTATGTGGCTCCTTAGCATTCTGAGTTTTCATGATGTTCTAGTCTCCTTGGTCAGTCTAGCTTCCAGTATCTCTGCTGGACTCCCTTATCCAAATAGGATATCCCCTACATTTGTGATACTCAAGTCATCCACACTTATAAGGGAAATCAAAAATCCTGAACTCTTGACAGATAAGTGAAAGGGGCATTGATTTTTAACTAGATCATTTTAAAATGCAATTCATTTTAATTTAAGATTATACGTAGATTCTGTTAATCATTTTTAACCTCCAACAGTTTTATTTAAAATCCTTAAAATTAAGTTTTTTCATTTAGTGTAAAATCTGGTTCTTCAAAGTAGAAAAGACAGAGCATTTGGGAGGTGGGGAAAAAAAGAATAGAACAATGTAACCTTACAAATTACAACCAAGTGGAGCTGTCAATAACATCTTACCTAACATATTGTCACAGAATTTTCCTTCTGTGTCATGTTGGTCATTACTGTAATACTACATGAGAAATAACTCCATCTGCTAAAAAAGAAAAGAAAAGCAGCTGCTATCCTTAGGCAAAAATAACATTAACAAATACCAAGCAAATACAGTCCTTTTAACTTTTACAGTCACAGGTTTAGTCTTGCTTTATTTGTGTCACATAAGCCATCGTAACACTTCTATTGTTGTGGTAATAAACTCCCCTCAAAAAACAAATGAACAAAAATGAGAAGAGTGGTCCTTGTGAAAGTAATAAAGACCATTAATATACATTGCCACTTTAAAACAATTCTTCAGTCCCTGTTATTGCAAGATGTGAAGTGCTAGAGGACAGCACACAGATGCCATGCTATTCTGCTAATTCATTCTAGCAGCCAAACCATTAACTACAACCAAGGAATAGAAGAGGATTTGAACCTCACTGGGTATGTCCACACAGCTGCTGGGAGCGAGTCTTGCATCTTGATCAACAGATCTGAAATAGCGAGGCTCACACTAGTGTGCTAAAAATAGCAATATGGGTGTTCTGGCTTGGGCTGGTGCTTGGACTCTGAGGCTAAGGAGGGGGTGGGCTTCAGAGCCCAAACTCCAGCCTAAGCATCAAAGCCATGTCAGTACAGCTATTTTTAGTAAGCTAGCCTGAGCCCAACTAGCCCAAGTTCATCAATCCAGGCTCCAAGACTCGTTTCCAGCAGCTGTATAGACCTACCTTCTGAGGCTGAGGGACAGTAATCTCCTTCAAGGAACAGTCAGACTGAGGAGAAAGCCTAGGCTGAGATTTATGATTTGTTGAAATTTAAGTTAAACAATAAAGGGAAAGTCTAGAAAGAGGGTACATTTGGATCATAGCCAGAGTGTAGGTACTGAGATAGGAACTAGGCGGGAATGCATCTAGGTGGGACTGTAGTTTGCTGTATCCAGGGTTTGACTGTGGTATGGCAAGTCTGCCAGGCCCATGATGTATAACAAAGTGAATTTGAAAGAGAACCCAAATCAAACACACCCAGGAGGTCCAATCTTAACATGGTCTATAATGAAATTATGGCCATTCTGCTGCTCCTCAGTACGTAATGTTCCTTTACAGAACAATGACCTAATACTCATTTCTCCAACCCCAAGGGCCTGATTGCACTGGATATCACCACACACATAGTGCACCAATGAGGCACATGGCATTAGGGACCTACTCATTGATGTATCATAAATTTCACCCTGATCTTGACCAAATGTTAGCATTTGAGATGATAAGGGGAGGTGGTGTTTGGATCTGATTAGGTTCGGGCTAGTGGTTCAGCTTGTGGTTTTGAGGACAACTCCAGGCTGAGTTTTGTGTTCAGACCTGACAATGCCAAACATTCATCATGAGATAAAAGACCAAAATAATGGAGTTCTCTTAAAAGCAGCTGATTTGTGAGAGTTACACCACAGTGGGCTGAAATTTTGTGAGAATGGTTGTTTTAACAAGATCTCAGCTGCATCCAACCTCAAACAGAAACCAGAGAGGCAGATTCAGAAACAGGAATTTGAACGTAAACCTCCATAAATACACCACATTTGAGGTTCTGGTGCATTTCCAATTTATTTGTGTTTGGCTATTTCAAAGAAGGTAACATTTTATTTGTTTGGGGTTTTTTCCCCGATCTGGAGTGTGGAGTGTTAATTACTGAGAGCTATAATGGTTCTTATGAGACAGCTATAATTCTGTCCAAATAAAAAGTTAGTATTATTACAAATGTGTGGGTCACATCCACTCCCTGGGGCCATTAATAATGGTAACCTAGGGATTTCAGAATGGGATTAAATAATTTCATTTCCAAAATGGTTGAGGAGTTGTTAGAGCAGCGAGGATAATCAAAAATATTTTGTGAAAAAATATTCAATACATTTAGTATTATTTAGTATTATTATTTATTGTTTATTATTATTTATTGTTTAGTAGCACCTAGAGGAGGTAACCTTGAACAGGGCTTCATTTTCTAGACACTGTACTGTGATGGGGTGTTTATCCCAAGGCCAAGACCGGAGTAAGTAAAAAGGGCCAATTAACCCTGTGACAGGCAGCACCTGGAGGAGAATCAGGGCTGATAAAGTCTTAACTGATGATGAAGCCCAGCTGGTCACGGGCAGGTTGAGCTGGTATAAAACCAGGAAAATGGAGAGTGAGAAGGGGTCTGCAGGAAGGAAAGCTACAGTCACTTCCCAGAAAGGAGGGGAACTAGTAAGAGACAAGGAAGAGTCCTAGGGGAGAGTAAACCCCTGGGGTCCTACCTTGGACTACAGACTCAGGTAAGAGCCTGAGAAAGGTAAATAGCTGCAGGGGTTCCTGAAGAGGAAGCTCCAGTGGTAACCCAGAGAGGCGTTGGAGTACAAAACAAAGGTAGGAAGCAGGCCAGGGAAACAACAACAGGGTCTGGGATTTCAGAGACTACAGTGGCTAGTCATAGGGTCCCGTGGCTGGAACCATGAGTAGTGGGCGGGCCTGGGTTCCCTTACCAGCCACTGGGGAAGTGGCACAGTCTGGTCAGTGAACAGGAAGACTGCCCAAGATGGTTCATCCAGTGGGACTCTGATACTCTGGAAGGGGAAAACTGGAGGGTCAACCCAGGAAGAGGGAGTCACAAGGAGGGACTAATCTGACTCCATAGAGCAGGGGTCCACAATGTGGTGCCCGTGGGCACCATGGCACCCATGGAGGCATCTAAATGCACCCGTGTCCTGGCTGGCGCTGGAGCATCTGCCGAAATGCTGCCGAATTTCTGCAGCATTTCAGTGGTGACACCTCTCAATGACGCTGCTTGCCGCCAACAAGTGATGTCATCGAGAGGCGTCGCCACCGAAATGCCACAGAAATTCGACGGCATTTCAGTGGATGCTCGACCGCTGCCACAGTCCTTCGTCTGGCGCCCGCCAGATGAAAAGGTTGGGGACCACTGCCATAGAGAAAGACACCTTATGGCAAGCAACTTAAGGAGGGAGGAATCAGTCTGGTGCAAAGCTAATCCCCAGGTGATCCCTAAGGAGGTGCCCCAGCAGTGAGTAATGAACTCTACCCAGCAGTGAGTAAGAACTCTAACGTGCAAACACACAGTAAGACAATCTGTGGTCTGAAGAGTTTAAGTCTAACTGGAGAAGACAGGCAATGGATGCAAGGAGAAGAGAGGCACAGAGATTATGCCTGGCCATGGTCACATAACAGGTGAATGGCAGAACTTCGAATACAATCAGGTCTCCTTAGTCCCAGCTCAATGTCCTATCCACTGACCTCTGCATTGTTCACTATGTAACATATTCAAACAAATAACCAGCTCTGGTAGTTAGAAAAACATCATTACACACCAAAGATATCACTTGTGACACAGGTCCGATTATATTAATGAGCAATATATAATTTAAACATGCCCTTTGAACTGGGTAACTCTCCAGTTCTTTTGTTTTGACAAGAGACAGGCCACTGAATTTGGAGCTGCACATGGATTTTGAATACCGCAGAGTTTGGTGTTATCATGTATGTGTTTTTTGTTCAAGCCTCCCTAGTTTTGACAATAACAGAAATGCTGTTGTTTTGAGGCTATATGAGGTTAAGACATTCAGTGCCACAGCCAGTCCAACAGGGTGTAATTTTTCAGAGTAAAGGGTCAACAGAACCACCACACCAAACATGAACTTTCCATAGCTATATTTATTGTGAAAACTAAAAAGCATTTCACACAGCTTGCCTGACCGAGATCTTGGCATCACAGCAAAAGCTGATCTATGAAGTACACTGGATTTTTTCAGACTGAAAGACTCTTAAGGTCCTTGAATACAAAGGGCTCCATTTAGAAAGAAATTGCAGTCTGTAAATATAATCCACAATCAAGGCTCTCAGAGTCACAAAATAGCATGACTATCTCTGATTACTAATTTAATCAGGCACCACAAGCACTTAAGTGAAGAACTCCAGGCAGACAAAGGGAGCTCCTTACAGCTGTTTTCAGTATGCTATATTGTGCAATACATATCTGAGCAGAGCTCCCAGTGTGTAAGTGATCCATGTCTGTGGGGCAACACTTTGCTAAAACAAAGTGAAATTATGCTGACATGTACTGTAGAAATATGCTTAGCTATGATGCTGCATCAGTAAACAACATACTTATTGCATTATTAGTAAACTTGAATCTTTGCAGCATTCACGAGTGACTTCAGTTCAGTCAGGATGTGTCAAAAACTACGGCCATCGTGATGTTTGAATGAAAGATCCTTCTGTTGGAAAGGTTTGCTCTCATTTTCAGCAGCCACACAGAAGCCTTAAAAGAAGAGAAGTAAAGAGATCAGCCAAATGCCCGATACAGATGGAAAGCTGTATCACTTCCATATAGACACTCACTACTGCAACAGGAGGGGTTCTCCCATCACTACAGTTAATCCAACTCCCCCAAGAGAGGGCAGCTAGATCAACTGAAGAATTCTTCCGTCGAGCTGTCTACACCAGAGGTTAGGTCGGCTTACCTGCGTCTCTTGGGGGGAGGAGGAGTGTGGATTTTTCAGACATACCTATGCTAACTGTAAGTTTTCAGTGTAGACCAATCCTCAGACAATAAGTTTAAGTGCATCTGTTCTCTGAACAATATTGGGGAGAAACCCTAAAAATCACATTGCTGATACTAGATCATTGTTCAGAAAGCTAAAAGTAAATGTGCTTGTTTTTCTTCAGTCTAAATAACTAAGTCTTACTGGTCTCTTAGATACTGAAGCAATTTGTCAATCTGCCAGCCTTCCTCTTCAGTCCCAGTTGCCCCCTCTCTCCCTGCCCCCTTTTCCATTCCTTTTGTTCTGTCCACCTTCACTTGCACTTATTGCTGCACTGAGTTCCAGCTCACCAGTACTCACAAACATTATATAGAACCATTAGATTCCTCACATGAGGATGCCTCAAAGCAACATAAAAAATATCAACACAAAGCACTTTCCACCCCATCCCCGGCTCTAAGCAAATGATGGGTGAAAAATTCACAAACACCAGATAACATGAAGTCTCCTCTTAGCCTACATATTAATAATTCAACCTCTTCTGATGTAATTTAATTAATTTTTCCAGTCCCAACTGGTTTTCTAGAGAAAAGGTTCATTTCAATAAAAAAAAAATGGAGAAAGTGTTGGGATTTTGTTATGGTTTTGTACGCAGATGTGAAAGGGAGTGCTACATATCAGAACTCTGACTACTTAAAGGCTGTTGTATTAGCAGGAATCCTCACCTATTCATACAAACTAGCACATACCAGATGGCTCCATGGGAGTCAGGAGACTTGAAATGGAGCAATCATTCAATCTGCAGATGGAATATACAGTACGTTCCCAGTTAAATAAGGGGCTCATTTATTCAGATGGATTCTGCATATATGGAGCATGTCTCAGAGGACTTCCCGTTTTCTCTGTCTCCAGATTTCTAACAAATTTCAAAGCTAGTGTCCACTTTCCATCATATTTCTGCAACCAAATTCAGCAACAATCCATTTAAGTAAAGGGATGAAACTTTCTCTATGATACCTAAACCTGTGCTGGAGCTGTAAAGTGAATGTAAAATTAACTTTTTGCTCCTAACCCTGAAATAAGGAAACCCCATTTACAGAGGCACAACATCCAATTTTTCATTTATGAGTGCAATATTTGGACAGAATCTTCAAACACTCAGTTCTAAGATGGGTGAAACTAACACTATGATTACTTATATATAAATAAACCTAATTCATTAAGGTTATTGTCTATGCTATAAATTCCTTTAATAGAAATTGAGTCCTCAATCTAATACTAGGATCTGCTAGTGTGACTCATTGCCACTATGTAGAGTGCAATAGGGGAACAAATTATGACTTCTGAGATGTGTTCCACATATGCAAAATTCCAATGGGACTCCACACATGTGCAGAGGTCCAAGCAAGAGGATCTTTATGTGGGATCATGAACTTAATATACATTAAACATGCAGTCACCATGGCCAAATTTACACATCCACTGGATGAAGACAACCAGCCCATATTTTTACTTCCCATAACACATTATTAACTACCCAGCATTGTCTGCATGGATGTACTGCATTTCGGAAATTCACAGGAAATGTCACAGTGCAGTAGGACTAACAAAATAAAGAGAAGGCCAACAAGGTGGCCCAGGGCCATCCCTAGGCAGGTTCGGGGCCCAGGGCAGAAGTGACGGATTCGTCTCTTCCAGAACCGACCGCACCAGCCAATCACACCAGCCCATGGGGCCCCCCAAAGCACAGAGCACAGAACAGTCACCCCAATTCACCCTACCCAAGGGACGGCTCTGAAGGTGGCCAATGCTAGCAGTGAGCCAAGAACACTTCATAAACATGTATAGATATAATACCAGATATGAGTAAGGGACTAACCTTACATCTAAGCTCAGCCTCCACTTTGGGGGACATATGTCAAAATTAATGTAGTCATCTCAGCTTGGTGCCCCATTTGCCCACCTCACAAAACCAACACACACACCTCCATAATTTGCAGTCTTTTCTCAAATGAGACCCATTTGATTGAAGCAGTGAGAATGCTGCCAGTCAGGACTATAGGATATGTGGAAATGCTTCAGTGCCACATAGTCATGCTATACCTAATTCAAGTCAGTCACATTATTATTTGTATAATAGTGTCCAGCAGTTGTCCCAAAGCGGCAGTGTCATTGTGCCAGGAGTTGTTCAAAGACATATTAAAACACAGTCCTTATTTTAAAAAATTAAAACCTTAAGTGGAGTTTGTTAGTCCCAGATTTTCATGATCACTAAATTCAACCACAGTATCATTTAAAAAAATTGTGCAAAAGTATGTACATGTCTGAGAGAAAGATTTTGTGATTTCCTAGATAGAGCTCCTGGGCTAGATTCTCTTGTGCAGGAAGGTATGTGTGCACCTCTGTTAGACTGACCTAAACCAAAGTCAAAATAAGACACACTAGGATTCCACACACTGTGTAGAAACAAAAACTTCTTCCCAGGGTGTGGCTTTATTAACAAAGAAACTCAAACTTTCTCCAAAAACTTGGCTGCAACTAGGGTTCTTATCTAAGATCTGATCAGCCAGCACTCTAGGTCCTCTCTATCTAGAAAGTGACTCCCACCTCCTTTACATCCAGTTGGGGTAATGAGCCACCTGTTTCAGTGAGTCAGCAGAACCCATGCAACTTTTTCCAGAAGGAGCAACACCTAAAAAGGTAGTATGTTTTGAGCAATTGTTGCCAGCCTGCAACAAGGAGCAAATTGATTTAATCTCTGCAGAGTTCTACATCCTCTTCCCCCCCCCAACACATCTCCCACCGCTGCTTGCCTACTTACAACCCACCTCAGCCAGTGGGTGCAGGGGGGTTGCACAATTAGGTCCTTATTATTTACTGAAGTATATATTTCTGGCTCTTCATCTCTGGCACAGGCAATACAGCAAGTGATAATTATAGTTTAAAAATGTGAACACCACAAGGAGAGTATTGATTTATATTAATAAGATGGAGATGTAGGAAGAGGGAATTGTTAAGGGACATTTTCCTCTCAACTCTGTCTTCTATCACTTTCCAAAGATGGGAGGAACTCAATTATACAGAGCAGCCTCACCTAATGTGATTGTATTCTCTGGCTGTTTGCCTTTGAACTAACTCTCCTGCAGTATGTCTTGTCAATGTATTCTGCCACATCAAAAAGGGAAAGTTTTACTGCCTGTGATTTTGGAGCGCTCATTAAAAACACACTGAGTAGGGGGATGGAGCAGTAATTGCTATCAAAACCTCTGTGGGTTCTTCTCCCCCCCAACCCCCCAAGTCCAGATCTTGCACCAGCACATGCACTTTTGTGGACTTTGTTACAGATCTCACAGACCGCTGTTAATACATCACAGTTTTACCAGGCTACTTTTCTTCATATGCCAAGAAGACAAATAAATTCTTCCGACATGTCATACCAAATCTGTTCTCCTGAAAAGACATGTTCACTGGTGAAACAAAGAGAAACGTAATGGCAATTAATAAACTAACATTACTGCACTAATTAGCATCTCCTAGAGGGCCTGATTATGTATTTACACCAGTTAGATACTGCTCAGTATGAGAAAATACCCACATTTCATACATCAAAAGACACTTCTTTCATATTCCCTCTTCCATTCCCACTGTAGTGAAGTGTGAAGAGAAGAGCATGAAGGAAGGTAGGATAATTCATTACCTTGTCTCCTACTGATTTGTATGTTCAACATTTTTTTTTTGAATAAACATAAAGTCATAAATTAGCTTGTAGCAAAATAGAATTAATTGAATGTCTTAGCAGGATCATCAAACCAAGGTTTAAAGTCAATTTATGTGCCTAAGATTTTGCTAATGTCGTTTCAGCTCATTAGGGTGAGAGTGGATAGTATGGATGGGACACACAAATACAGATCAAACCACGTTTTCTCTGTTTTTGAAGTAATTTTGGTAGATCACAGATTATCATAAAATAAATCCCCTGAGAAAAGGAATCTTATATCAGTGGGATACAATGAGGATTTCAAATGCTCTTTGAAGACACTTAGCCATGAAGAAAACCCACTGCAGCTGTACTGCATAAGGTCTTTATAATGTAGCATTTTTCTTCCACTGGCCCATGAACAGGGCAGATATTGCATTACTTAGTAATGGATATCAAAAGACACTCTGGTTTGACTGGCCCCTTTACCTAAAACGTAATACTCTGGCACATGAGACGCATGCAGGACAATTTGTACACAGGAGGTGGCAATAGTGTGGTTTTAGGGGTCAGTTTTGGTAACAGATATGGTATTAATCTCAGTTGATGCTCTATTGCAACTGGAATGAATCATTCACCTCACTCAGATATGATATTAATACCATGGTATTAAACAGATATGATATGAATCTCAGTTGATGCTCTATTACAACCTGAAATGGATCATTCACCTCACTCTTCATCTTAAATCCTATTCTTGCAGGCAGGTCGGTAGGATATTGGATCAAGAGTTTTCTGATTCTGTGACAGAATGAAACACAACATACCATGTATGCAGAGCAAATCTTAAAGTATAATCTGAGTGCCTCTGTATTTGATATGGTGTAATCCAGTAATGGCCCAGTATGGTCTTACTGGGCTAGCGAAAGGCACACAGGCTCTAAATCAATTCCCAATTGCACCTATTTAAAAGGAAAACTTCAGGATACTATAAAAGAAAGTGTAATCGCTATGTCATTAAGGAGGAGAATAAATCACACACAAATGCAAATATCTTAAATACAATGGAACAAATTCAAACCTGATGTAGTAAGTGAGCGCAGCTCTAACTGAAGTCAATGGTAATTGTGTCTGCTTATGCCAAGGCTGACTGTGGGCCAATAGTCCAAATTCATACCAGGTATAACTCCAGAAAAGTCAATATACTGTTATAAATAAACAAGGAATCACTGGTATTTTAAACCTAGAACACAAAACAGATCCATTTGAAACCTGCGAAGTGTGCACATTCCTAATCTATGTCACCAAATGTTGCCCTCTCTCCCACTCTTATTATTATTTACTTATATTACACTAGAAGCAGTTCAGACTCCTATTGTGCTAGGCCCTGTACAAACACAGAGTGAAAGACAGTCCCTGCCCCCAAAGAGCTTTCGAGCTAAATTTTAAAAGGAAAACACAAATTAGAGTAACAAACAAGTGAGGGGAATGGGAGAGGCAGGATGAGAGGAGCAGTGATGGAAAAGTATGGTATGTAGCACGTACAGTGTGCAGGTTCACTCCTACCATGCACCCACACAGGTGCTTGCTATCACAAAAGGGGAAGGAGCAGTTTCTATTCTGTTCAGGTCTTATACACTGCCCACCACCATAATATTTAAGTGCCTAAATTGAGGGAAGACAGGCTCCTGCCCTGACTCCTTTCCAGGACAATCAGCAGAGCTGGCTGACTATAAATCAAAGCACCTTTAAGCAGTTTAGAAGCAGGTATGCTTACTCTGGGAAGTACAGGATGAGTGACACTTTTACTAGATCGACCAGGGGCCTTTAATAGCAGTGATCATAAGTGTTGTTGCATGGCAGATAGGTTCTTACAAGAATGGAGGCAGCAGTGTTTTTGTAGGTTCTTTCCTTCCTCTTCAAGAGGCACTATAGGCCGTTATATTAAGATTTACTTTTTTCCCCCCAAGGGTTTTCACGTAGGAGAGGAGTCGTGCAACCAGGATTTCCAGTGTCACTGCTCAGTGAATCAATGTAACCGTGGGCAGGACAGTAAGGTGGTTTTGCCTGAAGCATGATCAGTTGCTCCTTTTTATTGAATCCAGATCCTACAGTGTCTTTGTTTTAGCATCTACCAAAATTAGGAACATGGATGAGAACAATTTGTCCTAGGCTCAGTCTGTATAAGACTGAGCAATGCTGATAGATAGGTCAAAATATCTACAAGAAAGAAGCTTGAGCCATATACATGTCACTGGACTCTTTGCTGCCTCTGAATTGTATTGGATGAGTTGCTGCTCTTGGATTCCCAGAAGACAATGATGGCAGGTAATGCCTTTTTTCCCCCACCTCAGGCTGGTCAGAAGCCTGAGTGGGGAGGGTAGCATGCTGCACCACTATCTTCCTTCCAGGGCTCCAGCTTTAAGCTGTGCTCAAAGCGCCAGGGGAGGTTGTCTTGGGGAGGTGCTTGCACACCTTGCAGGCCTCCTGCTACGAGGGAGCTTTGTAAGAATCTGCAGGAACCTATCACTTTATGCCTGAAATACCCCTCTGGACAGGCTTATCACCATCAAGGGCCATGGGGTATAATAATGAAAGCCAGAGCTGGAAGTTTTACGTCAACTACTGTATTATGCAGGATTAATATAAAATCTTGGGCCATATCCTCGGCTGGTGTAGATCAGCATCGAACCATTCACTTCAGCGCACTACATCCATTTTACACCAGCTGAGGATCTGTCCCTTAAATACACTGCAGATGTACACACAGCAGAACCCATTTAACATGTTATGAAAATGTAGCTACTAGAGTAGGGACATTTTTTTTTTTTAAAGAAAAAGGCCAAATACTGAAGTCCTTTCCTCAGTCAAAACTCTCATTTGACGTTCATTGAGGGATTTAACAGAGTAAGGATTTAGAGTGGGATTTTTCAAAAGCTCTCATTCCTATTTCCACTGGGGTCCATAGTATGGCAGAGCTGGTTCAGTTCTAAGTACCTGTGCTCTATTATTCATATCCCCACAGAATTTAGACTTCTACTCCCACATGTGGATTTCGGTGTATGCTTGCAACCTCCCATTTTGTGCATACAAATTACTGCTTGACTTGTGTTCATTTTGCAGGTGCAATTTCATCTCCAGTCTGGATTTCTAACCTTGATGTCAGGTATTTGTTGTTCCTCTTTACACAACAGTAATCCCTTTCCAGCCCAGCAAGGGCAGCACAGGGAGTAGCTTCTATTCATATCTTTAGCACCTAGCTTTTAAAGCTACTTTTAAAAATATATATTTAGCCAAAGTAAAACTGAAATGAGGAAGATTTAACAATCCTGCAAATTTATCTCTTTTAATAAAATGAACATGTTTGTTTTCCAGTAGTAGAGCTTACCCTGCTGTAGTTAAAAAGAAAAAGAAGAGGAAGACTATAGTTTACTTTTGGTGAGTTTACATTTATTGCCAGCAGAATGTCACTCCAGTGCCGCTGCATCTCCGTCCCTCCCCTCCAGGCTACGTGAAAGCAACTTTGGTTTGCTTCTCTTGCTCACAAAAAAAGCAGAGCTGCAATAACAGCAAATGGTTCTTGGAAATCACAGTCACATTAGGCTTCTGTTCAAATAGCTTTTAGGGTTGTGATAATAGGAGGCATTCCTAATAACTGGTGACTCGATGAGACCCTGCACAGAAGGCCTCCAAATGACAGTATGCAATTTAGAATTTAATCTAGGAACAAGTGGCAGTGATGAGATTCCAGCTGGGGACCTTCTGGTCTAAAGGCCAGTGCTGTACCAAACACTCTAAAACAACGATTGCACGGGATCAGTGAGTAGATGCCTGTCTTCTGGTCACTACCTTCACAATAACTTTGGCTCCAACCAGGCTGTATTTGACCTGAGAAAAACAAGGCAAGTGAGGTAATATCTTTTATTGGACCCATTTCTATCGGTGAAAGAGACAAGCTTTCCAGCATATGCTGAGTTTTTCTTCGGCTCTGTGTAAGGTCTAAAGCTTGTCTCTCTCACCGACAGAAATGGGTCCAATAAAAGATATTACCTCACCCACCTTGTCTTTCTAATATCCTGGGACCAACATAGCAACAGCAACGGTACATTTTATCTAAGAAGCAGGCAGCACCTAGATTCTGTCACTACTCACCCCTGAGCTCAGAGCATATTATTCACTGACAGCAAGTGGAAAGGTTCGGCGTAATACAAACACACAGACTTTATACAAAAGAAAATTCAGAGTCACGGATCTTCAGTGTTCTTCACTTTATAGACCCCCAGGACTACGGTATTTGGCTGACCTGGGTCTGCTATAAGCCTAGATTGTATGTGTGCAGCAGAAACTTTGTTTATGTTGACTTACATGTTACCAAGCCCTACACGTGGCAATAGCAGTTAAATAAACAAAAGGTTTCTCTTTTGGACCGAATGAATCAGCTGGCCTGGCTGGTAGTGGAGCACACCTTTTACTGCTTGAAAATCCAGCTTTGAAACCATCACTCCTTGACTCAACAGAAGCAGAAGGTGTCAAAATGGCAACTTCTTCAACAGATTTTCCTTCACAGGGGAGGCCATTGTCCATGAGTGGCTATTGGCATCCTATGATGGGATGATCAGGATGGGGGAGAATAGACACCAGAGAAAAATGTGGTGCATAAAGGGAGGTGTCATGAACCACTTCATAGTAACCTAATATCCCTATTCTCTGCCTTAGGAAGGTAAGGATCCCCTTACTCACTCACCCTTAATGGATTTGGTCTTCAGATGTGCAAGCGTAACATCCACTACCAATGGTGAAAACTACATGCATGTGAATGAAGAAGAAAGGATACCCCTGCAACAGGAAAGCAGGTCTGGAGTAGAAGAGCCCATGCCTAGATGTCTGGGTCGCATCTGTTGCAAAAGCACAACAATAATAAATTTAAGGAAGCCAAGAGCACATCTACTGGTGGTTATAGGAATAAACACCAGTGTTTGGGATTTTTTTTTGTAGATGGTCTTCAGATGAGGTGTAATATTTGCTAACATAGGGTAATTTGAATTATCCATTGATAGTTCAAAACACAAAGAGTACATTACCCAGATATCTCTATTTAAAGTAGATTTGCTTTTGTTCATCAGTGCAATGCACATGGTTGGGAAATGGCAAGTTGCCAGAATGAAACTGCTCCTAATTTTCAGAGGAGGCCACTGGCTAATTACACAGACTGCAGGTGTGAAGAGAGAAGCTCAAAGTAATCAATAGCAGTAATTAATCTGCTAGTCTGGAGCTAAAGAGCTAACAGCTGGACATCAGAAATGGACACATGCAACAAGATCAGCAATAATTACCTCTTTAAATATTGAATTGCCATAGCAACAATTAGGCATATAAATAGAGGCTTGAAATCTAGGCTCGGAGGCACGACTCTGAATCTCAAACACAACATTCTCCAAATCAACCTTTTTAATAAAACAGCAACAATATGCTTCGGCTGGGTTGACCAGGGCTCCAGTGCTATTGCAAACTCAGCTTCTACTGCCTCCAAATTCTTTGGCATTTCTTTCTTGGCAGCTTCCAAACCTAAAAGGTTCTGCTGTAACTTCTCCTTGTTCAGCCACCACATAAAGAGGACAGGTGCTATTTCAGTTTGACAGGATACAAAGCCTGTTTCCCCACCTACCACCCCACCATGCCTTTTGGGTTTTTTATTTGATGGTTTGTCCCGGTAAACTAGGGATGAAATTCTCTTGAAATACCATCTAGGCAGGATTCTCATTTCAGCATCTTGCGCTCCCACCATGAGAAAAGTGGAACTCTTCAAACTCTATACTTTTGGCCCCTAAGGACAGAAGTGGAAGGTTGGGTGCTTACAGTGTAGCATCAAAACACTAATAACTGAGTGCCATTCATTGCATCATCTGGCTGGAGGTCCAGCATGCAGTCCATAGATGACAGTTCCATTTGAAGATGGTACTTTGAGCATTATAGCATCATGGGAAACACTTTCAGTCCCTACTCAAGTCACCACCAGGAGATTCCCTGTAAATTTGGCACAAGGCTGGCACACAGCGCTTCAAGGACAAACCCTCACAGCACACAAGTGACTCAGCTTTCATCATTGAGTACCAGGATTCTGTTAGTACCATTTGTGTCAACAGAGCCCCAACTTCCCTCTATGCCCAGTGTGGGAGCTTCATCACTGAATCAACCCTCCCAAGAACATTTTCAGATATTAAAAAAGGCTCCAGCACACCTTCTGTATCTCAGTGCCTGAAGCTGGGGAAACTGAGCTCTGGCTCATCTGTTGAAAGAGCACTTCTGAATAAGCAACAACAGCAGGAGCTGACCTATGATGCATTGCTAGTGAAGCATCACCTTCATGTCACTTTAAAATTGAAGACTTCAGGGATCACCACCACCACCCTCCCTTTGCTTCATTTCTGGGCATGGAGAGAGACAGAAAATCCTGAATGACAGAGTGTGTTCAGGGACACTGGCCAGGTCACTTGCTTATCTCTGATCCTGCTTTCACAGTTCCGCTCTCTCCCTGCCAAATGATTTTGAGTCCCTTGGCGCAATTGGAGGGCCTTTTGATCAAGTTTGGGCAGACTTTGCTGTGGGTAACAGCTACTGCATCAGGGTAGATTCCCTACCTCTGTGTGGCTGTAGGCCTCTGTGTTCCACGAGAAGGTCTAGAAGAATTTTTAGGACCTACCCTTCACCAGGGAAAAACTGCTTAGGCCACAGATAGAATTACCTATAGTGAAAGAAAAGGAGTCTAAGACCACTCTGTGTCCTCTCACATCCGTGCGCTGCCCCTTTCACCTCTCCCACTAGGAAAAGCCTTCACTTAGAAGTGCTTCTTCATATCGATAGCTGGTTGCAGGAGGCCTCTGTACCACACAGCACAGGGTCCTCATTCAGGCTCAGAAGAAACCAAAGGGTGCTCATTCTCTCTCAGAAAGCACCAAAAACTGAAGGGTCTATTAAGGGCTCTAGTGCATATAGCCAGTCAGCTACTTCCTGTAGCCATTTTTGGAGAAAGCATAGCTGCCTTTATCCCTGATGCCTCCCTAACCATAGAATCATAGAATATCAGGGTTGGAAGGGACCTCAGGAGGTCATCTAGTCCAACCCCCTGCTAAAAGCAGGATCAATTCCCAACTAAATCATCCCAGCCAGGGCTTTGTCAAGCCTGACCTTAAAAACCTCTAAGGAAGCAGATTCCACCACCTCCCTAGGTAACCCATTCCAGTGCTTCACCACTGTCTGAGTGAAAAAGTTTTTCCTAATATCCAACCTAAACCTCCCCCACTGCAACTTGAGACCATTACTCCTTGTTCTGTCATCTGCTACCACTGAAAACAGTCTAGATCCATCCTCTTTGGAACCCCCTTTCAGGTAGTTGAAAGCAGCTATCAAATCCCCCCTCATCCTTCTCTTCTGCAGACTAAACAACCTCAGTTCCCTCAGCCTCTCCTCATAAGTCATGTGCTCCAGCCCCCTAATCATTTTTGTTGTCCTCTGCTGGACTCTTTCCAATTTTTCCACATCTGACTTGTGGGTTTCTAGCATCACTCAGTGGAATTTGAAGATTGGGTTTTTAGGAAACCTTCCAGATTGCCCCTCCTCCCTTTAAGAATGCTCTTTTTAATCCTTAATAACAGGAAGATATGCTGCAGGAATCCAACCCCAACCAGCAAAGCAAGCCATCAAGACTGTGCTACCACATTCTCTGTGTGAGCCAAAGTATTGAGAGTGTGTGAAATTCAATCCACTTCACATCCTGCCAACATTTAGAGTTAGGTCGTATTTGTCTAAGATGATGCTGGACTGCACAAGTCTGAATAAAAGTCAATTTCCCTTCAGAATTTAACGTGTTATTTATGTGATCCATTGTAGGGGGAGTTTTTTAAACAAGCTATGCTGTGAACAATCATGATCAGGTTAAGATTCTTAAAATGCCATTCACTTTCAGTAATAAATGAAGGCAGGGGACAAATAACAACATGGTTGGGGGACCAAAACAAACTTGCCTGCAGAGGGCTCTGGCTGTGTTTAACCTGACTCCACCTAGCACAATGCCAATGGGAACATCAACAGCGCATTCTCCGTCCTGGAATGATATGGGAAGTAAGATCATTTTCATTCTAAATCTGATTTTGACCATTCCCACTCTCACCTTTGGGCAACTCACTGGGTCTCAGGTACAGATGCTAAAGGCACAAGCTACAGCAGACACCTCCTCCAAGGGCAGATCAGTACTGTATTCACTTAGTATCCTTCAACAGCCTTCTCTCTAATGCAAATTTCCCTCTGGCCTCTTCATCTGTATGGCAAATAACTATTATTTAACGGCTGAGCACTATTAAAAATTAGCAACAGTGCCTAGCCAGACAAAAATACAGGCCATTTACTGGACAGCCTGAAATGATTTTAGCAGCTTAAGTATCCTGGGCCAGTCTGTCCATGCCTACTCTGCTTATAACTTCAGCGTGCACATACACACAGTCTCTTTCTCTCTCACACACACACACACACCACCCAGCATTTCCTTCTGACTTGAAGCTTTCCAAAATTAGTGTTAAGCCAGAAGAAAATTTGGGGGGTTAGGAGTGGGTCAATTATGGTTATTTGTGAAACTTCAATTCTGATTTTCCTGAATTTCAAGCATTTGTTTCTCTACACATTTATCCTCATCTTAGAATTGCCTTGCTTTCTCACAGGTTTTTTCTCTTCTCTACAACCGTATCTGTATCTTATTTGAGGCCCTAGATGTACAATCCAATCCAATAGCATGGACACCTCAAGAGCTTCACTGATTTCAGCACAACTCTGCAAGGGTCCACATTAACTGATCTCCCTGGAAGACTGGGACCTATAGTTTGTGTTATGGAAATGAAAAGTATTTCATAATCACCCTCATGTATTGATTTCTACCACCAAGTCAGCAGCATTCCTGAGTCTCTGTGGTCTAAAATATTTCTTTACACAGTATTTCGGTGTGGAGAACCTTTTATGCTTGGAAAATCGCTTTGAACACATACTCCTTGACTCAAGAAGCAAGAGGTGTTAATGCAACTTCTTCAACATTTTCCTTCACAGGGGGAGGCCATTTCCTGTGGCTATTGGTCCTATGATGGATGACGGATGGGGGAGAATAGCACAGAAAATGTTGGTGCTCAAGGAGAGGTGCATGAACCACTTCTAGTAACATATACCCTATTCTTGCCTTAGAAGGTAAGGATCCCCTTACTCACCTCACCCCTTATGGATTTGGTCTCAGATGTGCAAGCGTCATCCACACCAATGGTGAAACTACATGCATTGTGATGAAGAAAAGGTCCCTGCACCGGAAGCGGTCTTGGAGTAGAAGAGCGCCAATGCCTAGTTAGTTGGGTCGCATCTTGTTTGCAAAGACACCATAACTTATTAAAGGAAGCAAGAGCACTCTTACTGGTGGTTAGCATCAAAAAAACACCATGTTTGGGATTTTTTTTTTAGTGGTCTTCACAGTGAGGTGTTAATATTGCTAACTGGTAATTGCATTCTTGATAGTTCAAAACAAAGAGTACTTACCCAGATATCTCTAATTTAAGTGATTGGCTTTTGTTCCTCCAGTGCAATGCACTGGTTGGGAAATGCAAGTTGCACAAATGAACTGCTCCTAATTTTTCAGAGGAGGCCAAACCTTGGCTAATTACACAGACTGCAGGTGTGAGAGTGAAGCTCAAGTATCATACAGTAATTTCTGCTGTCTGGGCTAAGAGCTAACAGCTGACTAGAAATGGGACACAGCAACAGATCACATAATTACCTTTAATATCATTGCCATCGCAACCTTCGGCATATAAATAGAGGCTTGACATCTAGCTCGGGCACGATCTGACATCTCAAACACACATCTCCAATCAACTTTTAATAACAACAACATATGCTTCGCTGCGGTTGACCGGGCTTCCGTCTATTGAAACTCGCCTTCTCTGCCTACCATCTTTAGGCATTTTTTTTGGGCGCCTTACCCTCAACAAGGTTCTGCTGTACACTTCTCTTGTTCGACCACCACTAAAGAGACAGGTGCTTATTTCAGTTTGACGGATACAAGCTCGTTTTCCCCACCTACCACCCACCATGCTTTTTGGCGTTTTTATTGAATGGTTCTGTCCCAGGTAAACTAGGATGAATTCTCTTGAATCCATCTAGGCGGTTTCTCTTCAGCATCTTGCGCTCCCCCATGAGAAAGTGGACTCTTCAACTCTATACTTTTGGCCCTAAGGACAGAAGTGGAATTGGGTGCTTACCTGTAGCTCAAACACTATACTGAGTGCCTTCATTGCATCATCTGGTGGAGGTCCAGCTGCGTCCATAGTGACAGTTCATTTGAAGAACTTTGAGCATTATAGCATCTGTGGAGTTTCAGTCCTACTCAAGTCCCCGCGTTCCCTGTAATTTGGCAACAGGCTGGCACACAGCGCTTCAAGGACATCTAGCACACAGTGACTCAGCTTTTCATTGAGTACAGGTTCTGTTAGTACCTTTGTGTCAACGGCCACTGTCCCTCTATGCCAGTGTGGAGTTCATCACTGTCACCCTCCGAACTTTTCGATATTAAAGGCTCGACACCTTCTGTATCTCAGTCCTGAAGCTGGGGAAACTGAGCTATGGCTCTTGTTGAACGAGCACTTCTGAATAAGCAACACAGCGGAGCTGACTTGATGCCTGTAGTGAAGCATCCTTATGTCACTTTAATTGACCTTAGGGTACACCACCACCCTCCCTTTGCTTATTTCTGGCTCGGAGAGGACAGAAATACTGACATGACAGAGTGTGTCAGGGACACTGTGCCAGGTCACTTGCTCTCTTGGTCCTTGCTTTACAGTTCCGCTCTCTCCTGCAAATGATTTTGAGTCCTATGCGCGCATTGAGGGCTTTGATCAGTTTGGGCAGACTTTGCTGTGGGTAACAGCTATCGTCAGGGTAGTTCCTACCTCTGTGTGGCTGTAGGCCTCTGTGTTCCACGAGGTCTGGAGAATTTTTAGGACCTGCTTCACCAGGGAAACTGCTTAGGCCCCAGATAGCAATTTATCGTGAAGAAAGGAGTCGAACTCTGTGTCTTCACATCCGTGCGCTGCCTTCCTCTTCTCCCCTAGGAGCTTCCTTAGAGCTCTTTCTATCGAAGCTGGTTCAGGAGGCTCTGTACCACCAGCCAGGTCCTCTTCAGGCTCAGAGAACCAAGGGTGTCTTCTTCTCTCAGAAAGCACCAAAACTGAAGGTCTTTAAGGGCTCTAGTGCATATAGCCAGTCAGTACTCCTGTAGCCTTTTTGGGAAAGCAAGTATTGCCTTTATCCCTGATGCCTCCCTAACATGAGATCTGATATGGGTTGGAAGGGACTCGGTCTCTAGTCCAACCCTGCTAACGCCAGGTCATTCCAACCATAATTACAGCGGCTTTGTCAGCTGCCTTTAAACTCTAGGAAGCGATTCACCTCCTCTAGGTCACATTCCGTGCGTCACCAGTGTCTGGGTGAAAGTTTTTCCTAATCATCCAACTAAACTCTCCACTGAACTTGAGACCTTACTCCTTGTCTGTCTCTGCTACCCACTGAACACGTCTAGATCCATTCTTTGGAACCCCTTCAGGTAGTTGAAGTAGTATCAATCCCCTCATCTTCTCTTCTGCAGACTACAACCTCAGTTCCCTCAGCCTCTCTCATAAGTCATGTGCTCCAGCCCCCAATTCTTTTTGTTGTCTCTGCTGGACTCTTTCCAATTTTTCCACATTTGACTGTGTGGGTTCTAGCATCACTCAGTGGAATTTGAAGATTGGGTTTTTAGGACCTTCCCAGATTGCCTCCTCCTTTAGATGCTCTTTTTATCCTTAATACACGGAAGATCTGATGCTGATCCAACCCAACCGCAAGCAAGCATCAGACTGTGCTACCACATTCTCTGTGTGAGCCAAAGTATTGAGAGTGTGTGAATTCATCCACTTCATCCTGCGATTTAGCGTTAGGTCGTATTTGTCTAGATGATCTGGACTGCACAAGTCTGAATAAAAAGTCAATTTCCCTTCAGATTTACGTGTTATTTATGTGATCCATTGTAGGGGAGTTTTTTAACAGCTCTGCTGTGACATATGTCAGGTTAGATTCTTAAAATGCCATTCATTTCAGTAATAATGAGGAGGGGAACACCATGGTTGGGGACCAAAACAACTTGCTGCGGGGCTTGGCTGTGTAACTATGCTCCTAGTCACAATGCCATGGGCCATCAACAGCGCATTCTCGTCCTGGAATATATGGGAGTAAGATCATTTTATTCTATCTGATTTTGCCATTCCCATCTCACCTTGTGGCAACTCACTGGGTTCAGGTACAGTGCTAAGGCACAGCTACAGCACACCTCCTCTAGGGAGATCGTACTGTATTCACTTAGTATCTTCACAGCCTTCTCTCTAATGCAATTTCCCTTGGGCTTTATCTGTTGGCATAACTTTATTTAACGGCTGAGCACTATTACATTTGCAACAGTGCGCTGCACGACAATAATGCCATTTTCTGGACAGCCTGAAATGATTTTAGCGTTAGTTCCTGGCCAGTCTGTCCATAGCTACTCTGTTTACTTGCGTGTACACCGTCTCTTTCTTACTACACACACACCAGTTTCTTCTGATTGAGCTTCCAAAATTAGTGTACGAAGAAATTTGGGGGTTGGAGTGCGGTCATTATGGTTTTTGTGAACTTCAATTCTGATTTTTCCTGAATTTCAGCATTTGTTTCTCTACACATTTTCTCATCTTGAGTTGCTTGCTTTCTCCCAGGTTTTTTCTCTTCTCTACAACCGTCTCTGAGTCTTATTTGAGGCTAGATGTACATCAATCCAATAGCATGGACACTCAAGAGCTCACTGCTTTCGGCCACTCTGCCTAGGGTACATTAATGATCTCCCTGGAAGACTGGGACCTATAGTTTGTGTTGTGGAAATGAGTATTTCTATACCCTGTATTGTTTCTACCCAGTCGTCGCGCATTCGCGTCTTGTGTCTAAAATATTTCTTTACCAGTATTTCACGTTCTGTATATTGACTTGTTGTTGTCATCATTCTTAATAATTTTTTTGCACAGTGCTTTTGCCGTCCCGTATTGACTGCCGCTTTGTCACCTCTCTACAAGTGAGGGGCTCCCATCCCAGAACACTTTCAGGATATTAAAGAAAAGCTCTTTATTAAAAATCCCAATGGGTTACTTAAGAAGTGGTTTTTACGCGTTTAACTGGGAGCACCGATTGACTTTGCGGAGCATCCCCGGCAGCTTAACCTGCACATATAGTAACTGCGTGGTCCCCCTCTTGTTCTCCTCTCCTTTTTGTATTGCTGCAGCCATCATAGATGGGGTGTGAGCTACAGTCAATGAGAAGGCTCTTTTCTGTGGCTCTGATGAATGGTGTGATTGGTCATCCATGACTGTCCTGAAAGGATCAATTTGATGGGGCTACTATAGGTGGGTGCTTGGCTGGATAATTACTCAGAAGTAGTTTTAATGGTCCCATCTCTTCTGGAAGTTTGCAGTGGGTCTTCGCAGGGTCTGTTTTGGGCTGTTCTGTTCATATCTTCATCATGACTTAGATAATGGCATGAAATACGTTATTAGTTGCAGATGTACAAACTGGGAGGGATTTGCACTGATTTGAGGATAGGGTATAATTCAAATGATCTGGACAATTGGAGAATGGTCTGAGGTAAAACGGATGAGTTTATAAAACAATGCGACTCTCCTCCAGCTCATATGATGTCAACGTGTGTGCTGTTGCAAAAAGCAACATGATTCTGGGATTCAGTCACAGTATGTTGTGAGCAGACATGGTAGTCATTTTTCTGCTCTACTCTGTGCTGTTATGCCTCAACTGGTATTGTGTCTTGTTCTGGCACACTTTCAGAAGTGTGGAGAATTGGAGAGAGCACAGAGAAGAGGAAACAATGAATTAGGTCTAGAGAACATGACCTATGAAGGAAGGTTGAAAGAGTTGGGTTTGTTTAGTTTGGAAAAGAGACGACTGAGAGGTGACATAATAGCAGTTTTCAGGTACGTCATAAGGAGGAAGGAGAAAACTTGTTCATCTTAACCTCTAAGGATAGAACAAGAAGAGCAAGCAAGAGAGGTTTAGGTTGGACATTAGGAAAACGTTCCTAACTGTCAGGGTGGCGAAAAACTGTAATAAACTGCATAGGGACGCTGTGGAATCTCCATCTCTGGAGATATTTAAGAGTAGGTTAGATAAATATCTATCAGGGATGGTCTAGACAGTATTTGGTCCTTCCATGAGGGCAGGGGACTGGACTCGATGACCTCTCAAGGTCCCTTCCAGCCCTAGAATCTATGAACCCTCTCTGAGCTGCTCAAAGCTGAGGTATGGAATGAATACCACAGACCAAGGGGATACTCTGAGCTACATTGCTCTGGAGAATGGGAGTTAGATATAACAGCTAAAAAAAAACCCTGAAAAGTGCTGTCTTCCCATGGTAGAAGGCAGGTGATCCTGTTCTCCAGTGCCTTGCATCTTAAGCCTTTGCAAAGCAGGTGTAAACTGCCATTCTGATCTGGGGGTAAAGGATCATCTTGTAGTTGATCTACTGGGGCTTTAGAAGACCGGGATTCAATTCCTTACTCTGTCAAAGCCTTCCTGTGTGTCCTTGGCTAAATTACCTATGGTCTCAGAGCATCAGTTCACTATTTTTCTGGGGGAAAAAACTTCCTTTTTGCACTCTTTGTCCAGCTTTTCTATTTACATTATAAACTCTTTGGGACTGGAACTGTCCTACTAAGGTTTGTCTACATTCTGCTAAGAAGGTCAGGTTAGTGAACTCAGTGATTTTGCCTGATCTGAACAAAACAATGTTTGTAGAGTGCCTAGCACAATGAGGGACCAATCTCAATCAGAGCATCTCGGCACTACTTTAATACAAATAATATTCACCAAGTTATGCATTGGGCTGGTGTTACAGAGCACACAGGAGCTAGGCAGCGCACAATCAGCCCTGCAGTCCTTGTTCCAGGAGCCTTACAATGTGTGTTATGTGTTTTGACATGGAACATGTCTGCTTCTTCACTTAAGGAAACAAGATGGGTGGATGGGTTTTAGAACATGTTCCGTTGATCACCCAGGCCACAGCCAGGTTCCCTAACAGCATCTCTAGGATCATCCCTAGTCTGATAAATGGAGGCAAAAAGGAAAATATACATCCCCTTATCTCCAAGTGCAGCCCCAACAATCTTGATAATAAAATACACACAAAGTTTAGTGTAAGAATTAGGCTGTTATTCATAAGAAACCTTCTCTGAAGCAAGGCCAAAAAAAAATCTTTGGTAATGTGGAGTTAAGATTGAAACATTTACTTCAGGGAAATAAAGATCACCTGAAAAGGAGGGGAAAATAGGTTGGTTTCTTTGTTTTTTAATGATAAAGTGAGAAGTTCTCTTCAGATTTTTTGGTTTTGTGACAGGAATCCATCTGGGAGCTTACAAATTGCATAGGACTCAGGTGGAGCTGGAAGCTGTGCCAGGTTGGAAGCAGCTCCCACCTCTGTTATCACCACTGACGGTCTCCCCATCTGCCTTTCCCCTCCCTTCCATCTGCCACATGGACATTCTTACTCCTCTTGTGTGTGTGTCTCTCTCTCTTCCCCATTCTCTCCAGACCAGCCTTGACAGCCCAGGTGGTTCCTTGCCTGCTGCTCCCTCCATCCTAGCCATTTGTACCAAGGACATGCAGAATTTATAAAAGCTTTAATGGAAGGTTTTCCAGATTGTGCCTCAGGCATCAGGGTCATGCAAGCTTTCTAAGGCACACATCATGGCTGAAGCAATGTTTTGGAAATCCACATCAAACTGATGTCATCACACGTGAAGTCAGCAGCTAATTGTGCCCAGGGCCGTTGCAACCATTTAGGCGACCTAGGCGGTCACCTAGGGCGTTGGGATTTGGGAGGGGCGCCATTTTCTTCGGCAGCGACTGTGGCAGCCAGATTTTTGGCTGTCCCGGTCACCACTGGCATTTACGTGGAGGGAGCTGGGGCAGGGGAGCACAGGGAGGGCCACCTACAGCAAGTAAGGGGGGGGCACGCAGGGAAGGCGGGAGAAGCCTGGGAGGAGGGAGAAGTGAAGCAGCCATGGCGTGCTCGGGGTACTCGTGCGTGGAGTAGTGGTGAGCTGGGGTGGGGGCTGCCTCAGGGGCAAGGTGGGGGGTGGGCACTCTCAGAGCAGAAGGGGGGAGCGCCGCGGCGGGGGGCGCAAGGTAAAAGTTGTGCTACGGTGCGACATCTTTTACCAGCCCTGATTGTGCCTTTGCTATAAGGCAAACTTTAGGGTGTAGAACTCTCTCTCACCTGAAATTATCTCATTACATTTTCCACACGTACATACCCACAGAAAAGGTGTTTGGAGAAAACTAGTGTTGGGCCACATCTATAGATATTTTTTCTTATCCATGCTTTTCTCTCTTTTTATCTTTTGTAA
>NC_133770.1:187838262-187929478 GCF_003597395.2 Chelonoidis abingdonii | reverse complement strand
GCCATATGGCAAAGGCACAATCAGGCTGTAAAAGATGGTCGCACGTAGGAGCAACTAATTTAACTTGCGCCCCCCCCCGCCGCGAAGCATCCCCCTTCTGCTCTGAGGTCCCACCCCACCCCTGCCCCTGAGCATGCCCCCACCCCAGCTCACCACACCCACCACGATACCGGCAAGGTAAAAGTTTTGCCTACGGTGCGAAACATCTTTTCACCAGCCCTGATTGTGCCTTTGCTATAGGCAAACCTTAGGGTGTAGAACTCTCTCTCACCTGAAATCTATCTCATTACATTTTCCCACCACGTACATACCCACAGAAAAGGTGTTTGTAGAAAACAGTGTTGGCCACATCTATAGATATCTTCTTTCTTATCCATGCCTTTTCTCTCTTTTTATCTTTTGTACAGGACCCCGTTCAGTTAGTTTGACTTGTTAATTTAACATAGGGTGGGTTTTTGTGTTCATATTTTACTGTATTTTTAGAAATGGGTTTTAAGTACATTTTATAGCATCACCCAAAGCCACTTGGTGGGGTGATATTTATTAAAATAGTGACATTAAACAGGCTTGTATCTCTCTCTGTGAAGGGGTTGACTCACAACTAATGCCTCCCCACCAGGTGCCTCCTGCTAACAGTCACTCTAGCACTGGGGTAGTCTGCCTTTTGCTGTGATTTGGCCCTCTGGCAAGGTCACTTTAAAGTCTCTCCTCCTCCAGGGCAGTCAATGATCAGAAATAAGGGGAATTAACACAAATCATTCATCTCAAACTTGAGTTAAGACTCTTCCTCCAGAGGGCGCATCTCAGGCTGTGGTCCCTAAACTGAGTTCATAGGTAGTAGAGGGAAATGATTCCTTCTCAAAGGGTGTGTCTACACAGCAAAGAACAACCCCTGGTTGGCCCATGCCCCCCAACTTGGGCTCATGGAGCTTGGGTTTCAGGGCAGTTTCACTGCTGTGTAGATGTCTGGGCTTGAGCTAAAGCCCAAGCTCTGGGATCCTCCCACCCCCAGCCCAAGCCCAGACGTCTACACAGCCATGAAACAGCTCCACAGCCCAAGTCCCACAAGATCAAATTGACTTACTGATATAATAAGCATCACAGAAACCTGGTGGACTGAGAGCAATCAATGGGACACAATCATTCCGGGGTACAAAATATATCGGAAGGACAGAACAGGTCGTGCAGGGGGAGGAGTGGAACTATATGTGAAAGAAAATGTAGATTCAAATGATGAAATGCTAAGGGAGAATTAGGAGAGGCTATCAAAATTAAGAATCCAATAATAGTGGGGGATTTCCATTATCCCATATTGACTGGGAACGTTTCATCTCGAGACGAAATGCAGAGATAAAATTTCTCGATACTTTAAATGACTGCTTCATGGAGCAGCTGGTACGGGAAGCAACAAGGGAGAGGCAACTCTAGATTTAATCCTGTGTGGAGCGCAGAGCTGGTCAAGAAGTAACTATGCAGGAATGCTTGGAAATAGTGACCATAATACAATAGCATTCAACATCCTTGCGTCGGAAGAACATCTCAACAGCCAACACTGTGGCATTTAATTTCAAAAAGGGGAACTATGCAAAATGAGGGGGTTAGTTAACAGAAGTTAAAAGATACAGTGACTAAAGTGAAATCCCTGCAAGCCGCCATGGGCGCTTTTAAAGACAGCATAATAGAGGTTCAACTTCAATGTATACCCAAATTAAGAAACGCAGTAAAAGAACTACAAAAGAGCCGCCGTGGCTTAACAACCATGTAAAGAAGCAGTGAGAGATAAAAAGATTTCCTTTAAAAAAGTGGAAGTCAAATCCTAGTGAGGCAAATAGAAAGGAGCATAAACACTGCAAATTAAGTGCAAGAGTGTAATAAGAAAAGCCAAAGAGAAGTTTGAAGAACGGCTAGCCCAAAACTCCCAAGGTAGTAACAAAAATGTTTTTTAAGTACATCAGAAGCAGAAAGCCTGCTAAACAACCAGTGGGGCCCCTGATGATCGAGATACGAAAGGAGCCTTAAGATGATAAGTCATGCGGAGAAACTAAATGGATTCTTTGCCTTCAGTCTTCACGGCTGAGGATCTTAGGGAGATTCCCAAACCAGAGCCGGCTTTTGTAGGTGACAAATCTGAGGAACTGTCACAGATTGATGGTGTCACTAGAGGAGGTTTTGGAATAATTGATAAAATCAACATTAACAAGTCACAGGGCCAGATGGCATTCACCCAAGAGTTCTGAAAAAACTCAAATGTGAAGTTGTGGAACTATTAACTAAGATTTGTAACTGTCCTTTAAATCGGCTTCAGAACCATATGACTGAGAAGTAGCTAATGTAACGCCAATATTTAAAAAGGGCTCTAGAGGTGATCCCGGCAATTACAGACCGGTAAGTCTAATGTCGGTACTTGGCAATTAGTCGAAACAATAGTTAAGAATAAAAATTGTCAGACACATAGAAAAACAAACTGTTGAGCATAGTCAACATGTTTCTGTAAAGGGAAATCATGTCTTACTAATTTATTAGAGTTCTTTGAGGGGTCAACAAACATGTGACAGGGGGATCCAGCGGACACAGTATACTTAGATTCCAGAAAGCCTTTGACAAGGTCCCTCACCAAAGGCTCTTATGAAAATTAAGCTGTCAGGGATAAAAGGGAAGGTCCTTTCGTGGATTGAGAACTGGTTAAAAGACTGGGAACAAGAGGTAGGAATTAATGGTAAATTCTCAGAATGGAGAGGGGTAACTAGTGGTGTTCCCAAGGGTCAGTCCTAAGACCAGTCCTATTCAATTTATTCATAAATGGTCTGGAGAAAAAGGGTAAACAGTGAGGGGCAAGAGAGAAGATCTCACAAAACTAAGTGATTGGGCAACAAAAATGGCAAATAAAATTTAATGTGGATAAATGTAAAGTAATGCACATTGGAAAAATAACCCCAAACTATACATACAATATGATGGAGGCTAATTAGCTACAACTAATCAGGAAAAAGATCTTGGAGTCATCGTGGACAGTTCCTCGAAGATGTCCACGCAGTGTGCAGAAGGCAGTCAAAAAAGCAAACAGGATGTTAAGAATCATTAAAAAGGGGATAGAGAATAAGACTGAGAATATATTATTGCCCTTATATAAATCCATGGTATGCCCATATCTCGAATACTGTGTACAGATGTGGTCTCCTCACCTCAAAAAAGAATATACGGCACTAGAAAAGGTCAGAAAAGGGCAACTAAAATGATTAGGGGTTGGAGAAGGTCCCATATGAGAAAGATTAAAGAGGCTAGGACTCTTCAGCTTGGAAAAGAGAGACTAAGGGGGAATATGATAGAGGCATATAAAAATCATGAGTGATGTGGAGAAAGTGGATAAGGAAAAATTATTTACTTATTCCATAATACAAGACTAGGGTCACCAAATGAAATTAATAGGCAGCAGGTTTAAAACAAATAAAAGAAAGTTCTTCTTCATGCAGCGCACAGTCAACTTGTGCAACTCCTTACCTGAGGAGGTTGTGAGGCTAGGACTATAGCAGCGTTTAAAAGAGAACTGATAAAATTCATGGTGGTTAAGTCCATAAATGGCTATTAGCCAGGATGGGTAAGAATGGTGTCCTCTGTTCGTCAGAGGATGGAGATGGATGGCAGGACAGAGATCACTCATCACTGCCTGTTAGGGTCACTCCTTCGGGGGCACCTGGCATTTGGCCACTGTCATAGACAGATATGGGCTAGATGGACCTTGGTCTGACCACATACGGCTGTCCTTATGTTCTTATGTTCTTATGACTGGCACAGGCCAGTCTCAGGTGTCTAGTTGCTGTGTAGACATACCCAAAGTGAGGTAGCATCTGCTCCTCCTTTCTTCAGGTGGGCCCTTGGCAACAGTCATTGGAGCTCCTGCCTTCGGTCAGCCTTCTCTCAAGGAGCTGAGGACTGAGATCTGCTCGCCTCCCTGTCTGCCATCAGCTGAGCTGGTCAGACATAAAAATGGCCATACGGGGTCAAACCAATGGTCCATCTAGCCCTGTATCCTGTCTTCCAACATGAGTAAGTGCCAGATGCTTCAGAGAGAATGAACAGAACAGGGCAATTATATAGAGTGATCCATCCCCTGTCATCCAGTCCCACTTTTTGGGAGTTGGAGGTTAGGTTAGCATGGGGTTGCGTCCTACAATCTTGGCTAATAACCATTGATGGATTTATCCTCCATGAACTTTTTTGAACCCACAATATCTCTTGGCAATGAGTTCCACATAGTTGACTGTGTATTGTGTGAAGAATGCTTCTCTCTTAAGCTCCTCTTTTAGAGGTGTGATGGGTTGAAGCCACCTGATCCCACGTTAACCCTGTGTTGCCCAATATGTGATTTGTAATATCCCATTCTCCCACAGCTTTTCTTTCTTCCCTATATAACCACCTGTAAGGAGGCGCCCTGGCTCCCCGCCGCACTGAGGGGGAAGAGCCAGAGCAGGCACCTCCGTGGGCGGAGCCAGTACCACCTGTTCCCGCCCCCGGAAGTCAAGGGGCGGACAGGAAGTATAAAAGCCAGGGCCCAAAAGCTCAGCTGAGCCAGGATGCCGAAGAGTACAGACGTGGAGGCCCAAGCTCCCGCTCGGCCCAGCTTGCCTTGTGCTCACTATCCCGAGGAGCGCTGGCCGGACCTAACCTCGGCCAAGTATCCAGAGGAGCGCTGGCCGGACCTGGCCCGCGCCGGGTATCCTGAGGACCCTCAGCCTGAACTACCCTGTGCCTGCTGGCCGGAGGAGCCACCAGAGCCTGCGTCCCCCCGGTCTCCGAGGAACTATGGTCTGGGACTCCCGGACTACGCCAACGGAGGACAGGTACCAAGGGAGGGGGAATTCGAAGTAGCCCGGGGGCGGCTGATTACAGTCAGGCCGCAGAAGGCCCGAGCCTATGGCCGTGTGTATCGGCCAGATCCCACCTGACACCCCTGTCAGTGTGTTTTCAGTGGAGCCCTACTGATCACCCTGCCAGTGTGTTTCGGTCCGGATCCCCACTGACCGCCTTAGCAGCGACCGCCGCTACCAGGGCCCCGGGCTGGAACGCGAGGAGTGGGTGGGCCTGCGCTCCCCTGCCACCCATACCCAGGTGGCAGAATTCCCCCTTCACCCAGAACCCCTGAGCTGTGCTACGGTTTGTTTGTTGTCCCGCCCTGCAAGGGCCAGGGTCCTAGACTTTGCTACCGCTCTGCCCTGCCTCCGAGGGCCAGAGCCTGAACTGTTGGTGGCCGCCCTGCCCAAGGACCAGGGCTCCTAGACTTTGTTACTGCTCTGCCCTGCCCAAAGGGTCAGAGCCCGAACTGTTTGGTGCCCGCCCTGCCTAAGGGCCAGGGCCTCTAGACTTTGTTACTGCTCTGCCCTCCCCAAAGGGTCAGAGCCTGAACTGTTTGTGGCCCGCCCTGCTAAGGGCCAGGGCCCATAGACCTTATTTGCTTGACCCTCAAGTACAGGACCGGCGTGGAACCCGTCCCGCTGCCTAGAAGGAGGCGCCCTGGTTCCCCACCGCACCTGAGGGGGACGAGGCCCGAACCGACGGGCTTACACCACCATTTTACCATTTCATGGAAGAAACTGCAATGATCAAATCAGATCAATATCAGTTCATTAGGGAAAAATGCCAAGGCTGCCTTTCTCAGGGTATTTAGAGCACTTTCACTCTGGAAATACACAAAGATGAGAAGTTTCAGAATATTTCTGCCAATTCACGTCAGGATTGCATTAATATTTGAGAATGAATACAGACTCGGCACAAAATCGGCCATTAAAGTGAGCCAAAACTTGGCGCAGTTCTCTATAGAATACAGTGCAGTGCAAATACAGTGCAGTCTTAGGCCTCAGTCTTGCACAGGGATCTACTACCACAGCCCCTTATAGCCATGCTGACTCCAAGTAACATCAAGGGGAAGTGCGGAGTGTTTTGAAAAATCAGATCTCTTAATTAGGTGCCTAAATATGAATTTAGAAGCTTATGTTTAGACACTTCGTTTTGAATATTTTGGCATCTGCAAATGATCACCAGTGTGTTCATACAATTTTTAAGACCTTATAAATCCACAAGTCTCAGTCTTTCATTGGACCCTTGTCTGTGTAGCATCCCATTGACCTGATGTTTATAAATTCTCACACTATGTGTTGTACACATATTACACACAATACATAAAATTATAGAGTCTCTTAACTTTTCAAAGAAATGTATAATTTTATTGAATAAATTGACATCAAATTAAAAATCCTCTTGGGCTAATCATAGTTTGTTACTGCAGGACTGGCCCATTATGCTCTAGTTCTGTCATGACTTCCAGTCTTAAGGATTTAACCCAGGGAGCTCCTCAGCTTTGCCTTATAAAACAGTAAGCTTCAAACAGTGAAAACTTCCCTGGTCCTATTGAAGGGCACCACCAGTTCCATGAAGCCACTAAAATCATACCTGCAAATTGCTTAATGTTCTTTCATTTTTATTGCACTTATATCTTCACAGTATCAGTGCTATATTCTCAGTAATCTACTTGGTACTTTTTAATCACCACCCCCCTTAATCCCCTTCAGCATTACACAATATTTATTATATACGGTAACTAGCTGCTTAACTCACCCCTTGTCTAGACACTGATTTACTGTCAGTGATCTCCAGAATAAATGCGTAAATTAGAACTTTTGCTGTACAACGATACTACGGGCACTGGTGTGTGGATTTCTGTGTATCATCATAACCACTTGCATATTTATGATATGGGAGTGTTTTCATTTTCTCATGTAAACTAGATGAATAAAAGCAGCAAAGGCACATGCGTGCATCTCTGTGGCTCTTTATACATTAGGGAAACACTATCATACCACAAAGCTGCTCTTTTACTTTCAGCTGCTATAGAATGAGCATCAAGGTGAAAATTTATATCAGTGTGACACATCACAGCCCCTAGATATGGAGAAAGACATCTCAGTAGGGTCACTTGTCTATTGCTGGTAACATTTCCTGAAACACTTGGAAATGACCTAATGCCAAATACAGATAGCTTGTTCTGGAAGACTGAAATTATATGATTGTGTCTAGTGTTAAAATATAACCTCCAAGCTAGTGCACTGCATGGTCCAAGAGGACTGATCATTGGGCCAGATGCTGAGCTCCTTATTCACAAAACACCACTGTTGAAGTCCCAGTATAGGACCATCGGTGTTTTTGCTGAACAAAGTTTCTTTGTAGGTGCATTCCCTTTGTCTCCTTTACTCAGACTACTATACTTAGAAGATGCACACTCTGCTCTTTGTCTTTCTTAACCATACTGTCTAGCCTACATGAACACATATTCTTATTACTGGCTCCATTGTCTTCCCTCCTACTACACTCATGTGTTGCATCTTGTCTGAATTAGATTATAAACTATTCCAAGCAGGCAATGTCTTTCATTTGTGCCTTGTACCACACCTAGCACACTGAGGCTCTAATCCTACATAGCAAAGAGACTCTTTTATAGAGAAGAAGGGATAGCTCAGTGGTTTGAGCATTCACCTCGTTAATCCAGGCTTGTGAGCTCAATCCCTGAGGGGGCCACTTAGGGATTGGGGCAAAATCAGTCCTTGGTCCTGCTAGTGGGGGCTGGACCCAATGACCTTTCAGGGTCCCTTCCAGTTCTGTGAGATAGGTATATCTCCATATATTATTATTACATTTGTGTCAGGTATTTCTGGTTTCAGTTTTTTGCTATTGTTCTCATTCAGTTGGAGGCAAATAAGGCAAAAGTTAACACAAGATGAGAACTGAAAATTCTGAGTGCCAGATTCTCTGCACTTATACTGGTGTCACTCCACTGGCTTGATGGAGTCATTCCTAATTTCTGAGGGTTCAAGTGAGAGGAGACTCTCCAGACTTCCATTAATCACTCCTGAATCCTGCTATGCATAGCCATGACTATTTTTTCCTTCTTACAGGTAAACATTCTTAGTACTTAACAAAGAAACATGCACAAATGTTTGCCATATTGTTCACACGGGAAATCAAAACTGTTTATTTTTGTAATACAGATGTATTTATTCAGTGACTCATTAACAGTAAATATCAAGGACCTAATTTACTGCAACCTCAGCACCCAGACGGTGGTAAATTATATTACACATAGAAGTGGAACCCAAGTCTTCAAGAACTGACTCGTTAAAGTTTTGTAAAATCCATGTAAAAAATTTTTTAAAGAGAAACTTCTAGAAAGGGTGGGATTTTCTATCAGCGTTTTAAGCCTCTTCCTCCAGCCCCTGCCCTTAGTTCTAGACCCAATCTTATTTTTGAGTGCATGCAACTCAGGCTCTATATGAGGAATCTGGGTATGCTTCAGAATGGTACTGGGGAGAAATTTAGGGCCGTATTCTGATAACACTTACACATGGGAATAACCATACACACATGAATAGCCCTCTTAAAATCTCACAGAGAGGAGGGAGGTCTGCATGGCTTTGGGATGAGATAATGGTATTCTGCCCTGACCCATCTACCCTGGAAGTAAAACCTTTCTTATACTAGAATGCTCATCTCAAAACAATGGAAATTGATTATGCTTAGTGTCCCATAGCAGACTTGCCCAGGACCTTACAGAATCAGTCCCCTAAAAACTAGTATTTGTGTAAATGTTGAACATCTTGGTCCCACATTCAATATCCCTTTTACACTTCCAGGCCAAGTGACTAATGATTCTGTATGCCCAATTTATGCTATCTTAGATGAGCTGGATTTTTCAGGGGCTGAGTGCTCAGCCCTTTCTGAAAGTCGGGCCCCCTTACGGTATCTCAGTTGGGACCAGGGGCGGCTCCAGGCTCCAGCACACCACACGCGTCCTTGGGGCGGCAAGCCCCGGGGGGCACTCTGCCGGTCGCTGCGAGGGCGGCAGGCAGGCTGCCTTTGGCAGCTTGCCTGCGGAGGGTCACTGGTCCCGCGGCTTTAGCGGACCTCCCACAGGCGTGCCTGTGGAGGGTCCGCAGAAGCCGCGGGACCAGCGGACCCTCTGCAAGCAAGCCGCCGAAGGCAGCGTTCCTGCCATGCTTGGGGCGGCAAAATGCCTAGAGCTGCCCCTGGTTGGGACACCCAAAAATCAGTACTCACTCTTAAAAGTCTTGGCCCTCTGTCCCTCCAACTGACTTAGGATGACCAGATAACAAATGTGAAAAATCAGGACAGAAGGGTGGGCAGTAATAGGTGTCTGTATCAGACAAAGCTATGAATATCAGGACTGGCCAAAAAAAAATCAGGATATCTAGTCACCCTAACCTGACTACATTGTAATAATGACATCTCTTCAGTCAAATATAGACTATAAATATTCTGAGAACTTGAAACCAGTGAATGTCTGTGTTTAAATCCAATGCTTTCCTTCCATCCCCCAGATTTATACATGTAGGCTTCAGTGTTATGTTTTTTTTCATTGACATTACATGCAGCAGCTAAATATAAGAGTGATTAACTAGGCATCTATGCAGAATAATTTTATACCAGTCAGATCAAAATTAATGAAACCAATATTTTCCATGAATTTACAATTCCATCCTTCTGTTGTATGATGTATATTCTGAATGTGTATGAATGTATTTTGAATGTGTTTATTACATGTAATGCATTTGTGGTCTCTTGCCACAGCATCCTGGTGAAAAATGTTTGAATAAATTAGTAAATCCAACACAAAGGAAGAAAGCAAGCAAAGAAATTGGGAAGGAGGAGAAATCAGTACAAGGAGAGAATCTATACTTAAATACGAACTCCCTTGCGTAATACTTTCTTGAGTAGATTGTATTTTTTTTTTTAGCACCTGGGGAGAGTTTTTGTAGATCAGAACATTTTGAGTATTTGAAGGAAGGCAGGGCGAGTTTATAAATAAACAGAACTGTAAAAGAACAGGCACTTACATCTGTAGTCACTTGCGAGTTATGTTTCTAAGTATCAGCCTGAGAATATGAATTATTTCTGGGCAGACCATGTAGTTCATCATCAAGCCCAGTTCAGTGAACATAACACCGCAGCACATGCAATTATATGTCTTCAGTATTAATCCCACACAAGACAATGATTTGGAAAATAGAAGCATTGTATTTATGAGGAGCTTTTAAATCATAAAAAAGTCATTTTCCCCTTTAAACCCCCTTTTCCCTCTCCATTATAGGTACAAAACAGTGCTCCACCTGCTAACACTCAGACCAATAACTTTAATTTTTGGCACTTATTTATAGACTGAATAGATCCATCCACACCTGCTTTCCCCTTAATTAGTTGGCTATCTAAAGGCTGCAGATTGGCTGCTGCCAGCTTCCTGTACTAATAGGAAGATCATTTAGGCTGATGCAAGAGCACTTTAAAAAAAAAACCTCACACAGAAACACTAAAGGGGAAAACATTAGCACAAAAAGAAGAAAATTAACAAAAACTAAGAGGTGACAGCGAGGTTGGTACACCACATTTTTTTAAGTGAACTCTGAAAAAATTAGTATTTTACCAGACTCTAAGGCTTGGGATACACTAGAGGGGGGGGTCTAACTAGCTATTCACGTATCTGAAGTCAAAGTATCTTAGTTCGACTTACCTGGCCGTTCTCACAGTGGCGGATCAACTGCCGCAGCTCCCCTGTCAACTCCACTTACTCCTCCTGCCAAGATGGAGTACGGGTGTTGATTAGCAGATCAATTTATCGCATCCAGATGAGACGCGATAAACTGATCCTCGATGCATTGAACACTATCCGCCAATCCAGCGGGTTGTATAGATGTACCCTAAGAAATTTTCAGTAAGTAGTATAGGGCCTGATTGAATGTGTATTGAAGTCAATGGAAGTTCTTGTATTGATGTCAGTGGCCTATAATCAATGCTCTTAAGATCTAAAAATTTTAGCCTCTTACCACCACATATTACAAAAAAAAATCACTATGATTGCAAGAGTCAAATTGATATTATAATAGTTATTAACCAATGGGAGGAAAATAGCTAGCAGAGACTCAATTTACATAGTGGAATCAGCTGAAAACCTGGAGTAGCAGCAGTACTGAAATACTACAACAGAAGCCATAAAAGTACCTAAATAGATAGAGAATGTGTAAAAAAAAATTTACACTGGTTCTTTTCTACCATCTTAATAAATCAGAAGTAATGTAAGGAAAATACAGCAATTTTATTAAAAATAAAATGTAGCTCCACAAAAGTCTGGTTAAATCAGAGCTATGTATGATGCAAGCTAAAGTTTTGCTGTAGAATGCCATTGTGATTAGGCTTAAAATACTATTAAGAATATAAAATAATAATAGTTGATAAGACCTTATTGAGGTTGTGAAGGCTAGGACTATAACAGCGTTTAAAAGAGAACTGGATAAATTCGTGGTGGTTAAGTTCATGAATGGCTATTAGCCAAGCTGGGTAAGGAATGATGTCCCTAGCCTCTGTTATTAGGCACGCTCAGTCTGCGTGAGTATGCTCATTACACCCCAAGCAGTTATATCTGGGGGCACGTGACTCCACATGTCATCTTCCCTTGACTTGATCCAATGCTCAGTGAAGTCTTTTGATTGACTTAAGTGGGGATTAGAGCAGGTTTTCTGTTCTTCGGTTCCCCATCTGTAACTACACTGATGTCAGTGGATTGTGCAGTATCTAAATCAAAGCAGAAGTTGGCCCCTTGTCTTTGTATAGGGCAACGTACATAAACCCATGTTTAGTTATTCTGCAAAACACCATAGCATATACATAACTTTAAACATGTACTCAAGTGCTATTGAAGCCTATGGGCTTTAAGTATTTGTCTAAAGTACATATTCAAACGCTTTGCAGAACTGGGACCTCAGTTTTCAACCTCCTGACTTAATGTACATGTGTATAGCACGCAGTAGAACAAGGCTCTCATCCTGCTTGAGTCCTCTGTGTGCCACCATAATACAAACAAATATTATGACAATTCTAGTCCTACCACTTCTCAGACATTTCAGAAACACATTCCCCTGCAGAAATGCATTCCCAACACATTATTTTTACTGTTTCCCAGGAACGAAGAAAAAAAAAATCAACACGCAATATATGTTAGGACAGATTTAAAAAATAAAATGTATAATTAAGTACATAAGAATGTAACGGAAAGAGTAAAAGAGCAAGAATTAATTACTCATCTGAGAATTTGCTTTGACCTGTTATTGCAGTCACACCTATTTCACTATCATGTCTCAATAACCCATTTTGTTCTGCTCCAAGGCTCAGACCTGTGATACTGCATTAGATGAATTCCCCACATTGTTCTTTTCTCTTTGGGAAGTGGTATGATTATAATGACTGGTTTTGAGAGCAATAGTTTGAAAACATTGCCTGAGGCATGCAAAAGTTCCATTACTTCTTAATTAGTCACTTCTTTCTCGGGGGCATTTTATAGCTGTTTCTTGGAATAAAGTTCTATTTGATTATTACAATTGTCTACTATTGTGTGTATGTTGAAAACAAAGATTATGGAATATCTGAGTATATTATTTATAATACTAGGAACTTCCTCATGTTATGACTAATGTAATTATTTTTGAGGGCTTGCCTCAGAGTTTTTAGTTTCTCATGCAGTATATTATCTACAGCGTGGAATTGGAATGTATAATGGTTACTGACAATAGGATATGGTGTCTGAAAGCACTAAAACTGATCACCTACTGAAAACACAGATTTGCAAATAAATGACTTCAATTTCATTTATTGGGAGGCTACTAATGGTATGTGTTCAGGGCTATGTAAGTACCTGGCCAGAGAGACAAATTCATGGGCTCAGACTGTTCATTATTGATGAATATTCAGATGGCTGACAGTAGTCATTAAAGAGACAAGGTAGGTGAGGTAATCTCTCTCTCACCAACAGAAGTTGGTCCAATAAACGATATTATCTCACCCACCTGGTCTCTCTAATATCCCAGGACTGACACGGCTAAAACAACATTGCATACAGTAGTCATTAAAACATTTAAGAGACCTACCAGTCCCACAAATTCATACTAGGAGCATATTATTCACTATGGAGAAGTTTTTCAATAGCACGTAAGGAATGTAGGAGCACAAGTCCATCGGAAAATCCCATTGTGACCTGTGCTTCTAAACCCCTTAGGCACTTTTGAAAATCTCCACCTGTATACCTAGGGTGACAATTAACACTCACATGGCTACACTTGGGGAACGATTCATTCTTGGTGAAAGAAATCTACGTTCCATTTAAGGTTTCACAGCATCCTCAATGGCAGAAGCTTCTTGAGAGTTTCACTGAAGCAATTTGTTTCCCACATGCCATAGACCTATCCCATCTTCAAATGGCCCCACCTAGTTTTCAAGGGATGCCAACAAACTCCAGGCCCCCTGGTAGAGCAAGGGTTAGACAGATATGGGCACAGTCAAGTTAATTGAGACCATGATTATGCTCTATTCATAACTAATCAGCTGTTGTACACCTGATGGATAAACAGTGTTGTTACTATTCCCCCACCACAGGGTAAATCATCATGGGTTAGTTACTTAGAATGAGAGACTACCCAGCCTGGTTGGCCACTGCCTTGCCTTTGTGCAAAGTGAGTGAAAAAGGCCCTTTGCACAGATGTAAAGGGCTACACAATGGGCAAGCCTGTAGAGAATCAGGCCCTATAGCTCATGTAGAAATCAGTATATATTCCAGATCCCCGACCTAACCCTCAAACTGGCAGCTTTCACTAGACCAGAGACTAACTCTGCAGACAGTATAGTTTGGTCAAGATCAGAATAGAGATTGTTCACTCAGCAGTACGGAAATGATCACAACTGAGCCAAATCTGTATCAGTGTAAGCCCAGAGTAAGCCCACTGAAATCCACTGTATCTACAGTACTTACCTTGAGCTGTACATTCATTGTATATTTTTACTTAATGTCATGGGGAAAAGCCTTTAGCTACTTTTTAAAAAAAATCAATAACTTTGACTAGCCATATGGAGTCATCAGGTTTGCTCAAAGGCTATTTATCTTACTCAGAAACATTTAGTATTTAGCTTTATTTCCTGTTCATTTGGCTTACTGGAATAAATTTAGATTTTAATTTCTCAATTAAAGTGCCCCTCTCATCTCTTTCACCCCTTGCTTCCATCAGAACATCTGAGAAAGCATAGATATCTTTGCTCCTATCCACACAGCTCCTTCTTTCTACTAAGAGAAAAGAAAAGGAAAAAGAAAAGGAAAAGTCAAGCATGCAACCCACCATTATCAAAAATCATTTTTGTAAACTATGGATATTCTACAAAGCCCCATCTCCTTCTTCTCTTAATTGGACTCTTTAAAGAGCACCAATATTCCCAGGGAAAGGATGGCTTCTTCTTTTGCTGCACCAGAAAATGCATTTCAAACATAAGCTAGATGCAACCATATCTTTGTTTGGCAAATGGAGTATTCTCATCACTGAGTCCTGTTCATAGCAACATACAAAAGAGTACTCTGTAGACAGGGGTAATAGCTGATCCCATAATCTGGCACTAACACTTAGAAAGATTAATTGCCCTATTAAAAGCTTAGACATTACTAAGAAAATCTTTGTATAAGCATTTTAACTCACAACAAATGCAGCATATTTGGTGCCATCAGTTTGTTGCACAATAAAAGGTTCTCACCTTCCCACACTTGTTCAGTTTTGTCTCTGTCTCTATACTATACAAATGCATGCACATGTGCACATACACAGAGAGCTTTTGCTGTTTTCCAATACAAAGGAATAAAGTACAAGTGTGTTTGGAGCAGATAAAGCAAAAACTCCTTCTGTCCTCAAATTGGCTGCCTCAGAGATTAAGCAGCAAGAGCAGACACTCACTGATTCAAAGGCTGCTGCTATATCAGAAACCCGAGGTACCTAAATAGATTCAGGTTGTAATCCCTACACAAATTATATACCCAAATTATGAAAATATGAGGAGGGTTACATTATTAAAGCATGTTATCAAAGACACCTTCTAGAGTACATCATTACTGCTTAGTGCCATCAGATGCCAATGCAATATAGCTTGTCACCTTGGCATGCTTTCATACTTTCCTCTTATATCTCCCTCTGCCACACTGTCATTGGCAAGGAAAGCTTTAATAATATGAACAGATCTAAATAAAGAAAATGTTAGTCATGCATCAATGTTTAAGATCAAAATGATTGGCCTGGCTACTAGACAGACTATGTCATATGAACAACATCTTGTGCAAGAATGAAACCAATACTGCAGTCTGTCCTGTAGGAAAGTAGGCAGGTGAATAAGAGCTAAAATGCTCAATGTGGGAAAGCAAGCTCATCAGAAGCAGAAAGTATTTCTATTGTTATAGTGCTCGCACTCATACTTTAAGGACATGTATACGCTCTCAAAAACTTTTTTCTTCAATGGTCGTCTTCCCTGCTTCTTGATAAGCCTTGAGTCTTCTCTCTGAGATGGTGGAAAGAATGGAAGCTTCCCTTTCTCCCCTAGAACCTTAGATATGACCACTGCTGGAATAGTGTGTCTAGGTCTGGTCCCCACTATTCAAGAAGGATGTTGATAGATTGGACAGGCTTCCAAGAAGAGCTGTGAGAATGATAAAAGGGATGAGAAAACATGCCTTATAGGAGGGGTAGGCAACCTATGGCACGGGTGCCGAAGGAGGCACGCAAGCTGATTTTCAGTGGCACTCACACTGCCCAGGTCCTGATCACTGGTCCAGGGGGCTCTGCATTTTAATTTAGTTTTAAATGAAGCCTCTTAAAACATTTAAAAAACCTTATTTACTTTACATACAACAATAGTTTAGTTATATATTACAGACTTATAGAAAGAGACCTTCTAAAAATTTTAAAATGTATTACTGGCACGCAAAACCTTAAATTAGGGTGAATAAATGAAGACTCGACACACCACTTCCGAAAGGTTGCCGACCCCTGCGTTATAGTGATAGACCCAAGGAGCTCAATCTATTTAGCTTAACAAAAGAGGAGTTAAGGGGTGAGCTGATTACAAGCCTGTATGTACCTATATGGGGAACAAGTATTTAATAAGAGGCTCTTCAATCTAGCAGAGAAAAGTATAACATGATCCAGTGGCTGGAAGTTGAAGCAAGACAAGGATTCCACCTGAACGGCTCATGTTATTTAAGTCAGATATTGGCCTTACAAGTGGCATGTGCTTTCCAGTTCACATCCTGCTGCCAAGAGCAGAGCTCATCCCATTTCCAATTCTGTCTCTATAATCACACTCACTAGAATACAAAAGTAACTGTGCAATTTTTGCTCAAATTGCTGAGCACTTACTCATATGAGTAGTCAATGGAACTAGTTGTGCAAATGTACCTTGATTATCGCCCATTTCTTCACTGTTGCCATCTTACAATTTCTCTGCTACTTGATGGCTAGGGCAGAGTGCAGGAAATCTAATAGCCTCTGAAGCAGCATCCAGGGTCCTTTCCATGCCTTCTGGCCTGATTGCTCCTGTTGCAATGATTATGGAGGCAGCAGTTGTACTGCAGTTAGGATCCTCATGGGTCAGCCAATCTGACAAAGCAATGGAGGCCAAATGCTCCACTGCCAGCAAGATCTTCTTGGCACTCTTCCTTTCCTAGAATCCATCCTCTCTTCCAGGTCAGTGGCAATATTCAGTTAGGCCTCTGGCCAACAAAACCACCTCATTTCCTCCACAGACCAAAGTCACTTAAACAGCTCTGCAAAAGCACCACCTGTGACTGTGACCCAGTCTGGGCTTGAGGTCCAAGCTGAGCTGGAAGTAGATCTTCTTGTTCTTAGAATCCTCTTTGCTGCCTCTTTTTCACTGAGTGTTACAGATCTTTTAGACCTTCCACTGGGAATGCTGAATCCTTGCAGCACTATCCAGTTCTGGTCTTTCACTAACCTTCATATTCCCCAGTCTTATATGTCCATCTAATACAGCCCCCTCCACCTACTGTTCAGTTTTTGTGAAAACGCACATATGCATAGCATTTTCACCTATAGTGCATAAGAGAGAGATAAAGTGGATGAGGAAATATTTTTTATTGGACTAACTTATTGGTGAGAGAGAGACAAGCTTGTGAGCAACACAGAGCTCTTCTTCGGGTCTGGGACATGAACTCCCTGCCTCACAGCAAAGTCCAGGGTGAAACAGATTGCTTAGCATAAGTAGTTAGCACATATTGTAAGGGACCATTCAAGGTAGAGTGGCTACAACTACACTGCATATAGTGGATAAAGGCATCTTACTTAGACAAAGAAGATTGGAGTGAGCTTCCCTATGTTGTTATACTTCATCCTCTTCCCTCACTGGTGACAATTCAGGGGATTACAACCATTTTGGCTGTCTCTTCTGGTAATGACTTCAGAAATTTCATAAAAAACTATTGTTTAAAGTTTCATCTGTCTAACTTTTCAGAGTTAACGTTTTGTCACATGCTTGTTTTACTTTTATGTTTAATTAAAGAGGGAGAAACATAAGAACATAAGAATGGCCATACTGGGTCAGAACAATGGTCCATCTAGCCCAGTATTCTGTCTTCTGACATTGGCTAGTGCCAGATGCTTCAGAGAGAGTGAACAGAACAGAGCAATTTATTGACTTATCCATCCCATGTCATCCAGTCCCAGTTTCTAGCAGTCAGAAGTATAGGGACATCCAGAGCATGGGAGATTTGCTCCTTGCTCTTCTTACAGACCCAATAACTCATGCGGCCAAGTCTCTGATCCCTCTTCCAAACTTTGTGAAGAAAGGGAGAGGTATGATCCCTCTGCAGTAGGCTCAGGGTCAGATTCCCTGGCTAGTTTGTACCATTTCTGGTCTTGCAAAGCAACTGAGAACACAGATTAACTGGCCACTAAAAATAAGTTTATAGCTAACTTGCATCACTAGAGCAGCACATAGTAACTAGAGTGTAACGGTGAACCTGGCCCATGATGTTTGCAGCCCACTATGCAGATGAATAGCCAAATGTTGGACTCTTCATATGTTCTTAATGAGCAAAGACAACAAACAGTGCTTCTCAGAAGTGAGAAACAAGAACTTTTACAACCTTGAAACATTCTTCACCATTGGGAATGCTAGTAGCTAATTTCAAACTGTTGTAATCATCCTTCTGGATTACCTAGAGAATCATCACGCACTCAGATGTAGAAAAACAAATAGCTGACGGGTATGATGCTCTTTGGCAGATCCATGGTTAACGTGGCCCACTCTGTCTTTCTACCAGCATGGAATTTTGTGGTTCCAATTTTTCATTTCTTGGTACACACTAGAAAGTCAAAACAGTCCCTCTCTCTGGAGTATTACAACATACTTCAGTTCCACATTTAACCAACCCTCCCCACAAATGTTAGAGTCATCATTTTATGTTTTATTTAGCATTACTGTATTAACATGAAGAAATGTGAGAGTTAAGGAGGTACACAAGATCGAGTCAGTGTCTCTTTGGAACAGCTCTGGGTCTTGTATCTTGGGCAACATTACCTGGCTTGTTTGCAGCTTCTCCTTCTCAGAACGGAGACATACAGAGTTGGGATTTTAACATGACCATCAGCATTTGGTTGGCGTGAAATACCTTCTGCCCCATCCCGACCCTGTCACTTGCCAGGTGAACACATTAGTGATGGAATCCAGTTTCTTCAGGAACAAACCAGGAGGTCACTTCCCACAAAAATTCCCCAGCTCCCAAAGAACATGGCTGGCACTACCTGACTGACTCCAAATGCTTTAAAGGAACAATGTTCCTATCCCTTGCTGTTCCACATTCACCAGCTACTCAGTGGAGCTACAGCTACAATAAAAGTTTATGTAGGTCCTTTCCAAAAGACAGCTCCAAGGATGTGTCCCTTTGCCCCACAAAAGACAATGATGAAAGTTTCCCCTCTAATACTACTACTATCTCTCTCTTTTTTCTTTTTCTTTTTTTGTTAATAGAACACAGTTTTATCACTAAAACCACCAAAACCAGCATTTACTTTCCTGCTTGAGGTGGATGCACAGATAAGTAGATGATAAAAAGAAGACAGCTGAATAATTCCATGTAGTTGCCCTCCCCCTAGTGACTAAAATAAAGATTACAATTTACTACTTCTATATATGTATAAGCTACAGCAGATACAAGGGAAATCCTTTGCAATAAATGTTCTGCATCTCAATTTACACTAGAGCAGATGGGCCAAATTTTCAGACTAACCCTCCAAATTGAGCACAGAAAACAGGGGGCCTCTGCACACTATAACTGGGGACTTAGATGTGCAGTTATCTGATTAGCACTTGCAACAAAATTCCCTTCCAGGATTTCAGAGACAGCATTTGACATTTTGATCCAAGAGATAAGGACACATCTTATTATACAGACAAGGACAAAACAGAGTGATAAATGTGAATTGCCATCAGCCCTTTCATTCCTTTTTGTCTGTGTTTAATGATCATGGAACTTATAAAAGAGCATGTGTCTTTGCAACACAACTTGGCAAGGCTTTTCAAATATTTACAAAATCTATTTTGTATGCCATGCTAATAATAGTCCAATAGGTCCCCAGATAGAGCAGTAGAGACTGAGGCGCTCTTGTTCTGGCTGCTATTTAGCAGCCCTCCTTCATAATGCTGAAAGACTTCTCAGGTCTTGTTAAAAGGGTCAGAGACAGGGAAACAGATTGCCAAGGTTTTCAGATGCTGTTATTTTAAGAACTATTTGGTTCAATGATGAAACTGAGCATTTCGAGAAATCAAAAGTGTGTCATGACCCGTATTCTATTTCTTACACATTCACTTTTGTTTAAATGATTCATTAAAAACAAGAACACGTATTTAAAAATCAAATTGTCCAGCTGGAAACCTCTCCCATGCTTGCCTTTTGTAGGAAAAATATTGCTGTTTTGACCACATCATGTTTCAGGTCCAGAAAGGCATGAACCAAAACTCCAGATTCAATCAAACACTCAAACTCTGAGGGAACTTGGACTTGCTCTTCACATCTAATGACTATCTATACTGATCCACACCCACATGTCAATCCCAAACTACACTGAACTCATGTTCGTTTTAGCTAGTTGGGGTAGAGGGAATCAAAGATGGCTCTAAGTAACCTTTAGGCCTCCACTTAATCTGGGCTGACTGAGGTAGCCAAACAGACCCTGTCACAAGTAAACACAGAGCTGCTCTACCCTACTCTGGCCAGAATAGACTCCTCAGGAGGGCCATTATGCCAGCCAGGGATCAGCAGAGCTCATTGTGTTCTAGCCCCATCCCTCTGGTCCCTGTCACACATCTGTCCTCAGGTGGCACCAAGAGACCCACTATGTTGGAAGTAGGGAGTGTAAAGCTGCGATAACACCTTTATACTATCAGAGCATCCTTGCCCATACTGCCATAAAGTCATTTTGCACTGCCTATCCCTATAATGGGCCAGATCCAGCCCCAGAGCTCCAGTAGCACTTATGAACATCATCCTGAAAACATGTCTGAAGCCCATCTTTAACTTCATATGGGTCTTGTAAATCTACTGAGGTACATAATCTAGAAATCCCAGGTTTCTCCTCTCTCACTGGTTTGACACCACAGTGATTTTCAGCCTAGTTACTCCTGAATTACAACAGCGCATGTGAGGAGAATCAGGCCTACTGTAACTTTGTTACTATTAATCACTTAAATATTTTAGCCAAATTCTGATCTCCACAGGATTTGCACCAGTGTAAAAGAGATCTGAATCTGGCCTGTATATTCTTTACTTTGAGCATGTGCCTAAGTCCCGTTTACTTCAGCTGGACTAAAACATGTGCTAAAGTGCTGCCCTAAATACGGATGTTTTCCTGAATTAAAGCTAGAATGCTCATTTCTTAAACTATATGCAAGGATAAGTAATTGTCATAAAAATGTGGCAGTCACGGGCATTGTCACAGCCTATGAAAAATCTTGTCTGCAGCGCGTTAGTGAACAGGTAAAAGAGTATTCACTGGTAGGAGAAAATGTTTCCTCTGATGTGACTATGTGTTCTTTGGTGGGGGAAAAAGTCACTGCACGTGTGTTGGTGCCAGAAAAAATTAACAATAATGCTCAGCGGTGGTGAGTCAGCTCCTGTGGGTTATGTCTGTGACTCTAGGAAATTTGGACTGAAGCCAGACTCAGAGGAGTCATGCATCTCTCTAGTTTTCAATAATGCCATAGCAGTCATTCCAAGGGCACATACATACCTTGCATGAAGGCAGTCCACACAGAAAAATAAGAACACTGACTAGTTGGAAGGAGATTGCATGCGCTCACCATTCTTCATTTTTATACCTCAGCATTCTGCATTGTCTTTGATTCCCAGGCTTTGAACAGGCATTATAGTGAGCTGTGAAAATGAAACTAAATATATCATTGGCCTCCACCCTGCCCTGTATTTCAGGCTCTACCCAAAAATCTTTACATATTATATTTACAAATTATTTTTCAACTCACCAAAGAGCAACAAGAGGTATATTACACTGAGCTCATCTCATGACATTCACAGTCATAGCCCTTATTCTCTCATGCCATTGCTCCCTCCATTTTGTTTGCTGTCATCACTAGTTGTGTTCTATCTAGCCTACTTTGTAAAGCCTTTTATTTGCCTGTAAATTGACATTCGCACCTATCATTTGTACAAGAAATAATGCATGCAGAGACATTTGTACCCCATATACTCCCTATAGCAATGTGAGCATGTGCAGAAGTAGACACACTAGCAAAAAGAAAAGAAGATCCCAGACCTTTCCAAAACAAGTTTGAAAACCTTCTTTAAAAGCAAAGTAACTGTCACACTTGGGGGGTGCTAATCAGACCAGTAAAGGGTTGTGCCACCACCTGCCCTGCAACCCTGGGTGCCTTATAACACTTTGCAGCTGTAGCTAACAGCCTGGGATGCTCACAGCCAGTCTACAAACATGCAAATCACACTCTGAGTGTCTGTGTGCTAGACAGCCATTGTGCAACAGCTCTGACCCCAGGAGCCTGTCTACAGCCCCACTCTGCCTTCCAGCATTTATATACAGCAGGGTGATCCCAACACACTCCCCGTCCCAAATTTCCCCAAAACCATGTGCCCTGAAGTGTCCAGTCCTCTCCTGGACCACTCAGAGAAATAATGTTTGTTGCTCCTTTAAAGAGACAAAGCACACTGCCCCAGTTAAGTTAATAAGCTGTAAATACACTGTTTCCTTCGAACACAGCACTGAGCTTGTTTATAGTAAAAACAAAAAACAAATGTATTAACAATAGGAGATAAGTGATGCCAAGGAAGAGGAATAAAGTTAGAAAGGGTTACAAGCAAATACAAGTAAAAAGCACATTTCTAAAACTTAATCAAGCAAAGTACAGGCTTTGATCAAGATAGTTTCTTACCACTTTTCTTTCCAGTCATGGCTGACTCTCTCCATCAGGACCTTCCATAGAAGAACAAGGGACTGGTTTCCCTTGTCTTCCTAGGTGAAAGATCTCTGCCTGAGCAAGTTTCTTACCTATATTCTGTTTCAAAAGACCTCAACCTCCCTCGGTTGAAGGATCCATCTTTCTCAGCTTGCAAGAGTCCTGTTCCCTTGTATCTGTCTAGAGATGGATGCCAAAGATGGCTTCTGTCCTTGCTTATAACTTCCAAAGTTCAATGATCTTATTTCAAGAGGCAAAATGACCTCATGCTGTTTTTCTTCCTGTGGACTCCTCACCGTCTTGTACTGGAGTGCAAGAGAGGCTTCCATTGTTGTTGTTTTTTTTAATCACACTTTGCTCAATTTCATTGCAGACAGGTAAATAGCTGTGACATTCCCTCCTACCTGCCAGAGACCTGTTTCTCCCTTTGTTTGGTCACAGACTGTAAAGCATAATATCAATGAGTATCCATAACTCCTTATGTGGTGTTAATATGTACAATGCACAATAATATTAATCACCAGTGTGTCAGAGGCGTTCATAAAAATCCTCACTCTATACACTTTTATAATACAGCAATATTCTATACAATCAGTTGGTTCAACTGCTTAATAGATGAGATTCAGCTCCTCCCTTTCTCTTTATAGACCAGTAAACCTTTGCAATGTTTTCTTTGAAAAGTAAAACCCAGACCAAGCTTCTCTCTCCTGGTGGGTGTAGATGCCATGCTGTCTCCTCCCCCACTTTTTAGCTTGTTAGTTTTGTTTATCTAATATGAAAATAGACCTTCATTGTCTCTGCCTGACAAACCGGCTGGCCAGAGAAGGAAATATGCATTCTCTTGTCTAGAGCAGACCTGTTACCAACTCCTCCTGAGATGCCTGGCTTAAACACATTTTAATCATCACTACAGCATATATCCATAACTCAATGCACACTGCATACATATAGTACACAAGAATATTAATGATCGGTGAGCTATTCATTTTCCAATGGCATATTACATGACACCTTTTAGATACAGATTATAACCAGAGTGAGTTGCATTACACTGAATTTGACAGTCCAGCTGAAACTCATTACCTTATACCAATGAGCCCCTTGCCCTCTGGCTCTGGAATGCTCTTAGGGTCATGGTAACATGAGACATTGACACAAAAGGGGGAAATGAAAGCTTGCCAAAGTAAAGGGAAAGGAATTAAACTGCACCAAAGAGTTTCAGGGATGTCTTCATTTTGTCTACCATGTGACTTAATTTGAAGAACAGGAAACATATGTAAGACGAGCATATGTATATATGAGTGTGTCAAGAACAAGCATGAGATTGTGGGAAGGTAGGCACTTGTGTACAGCCATATTCTGAAACCTGTTTAGTACATCTGTACGATTATGTACTCATGTAACTGAAGTCTGTATGTGCATATGCACAGTGTGCTTGAATTAAGGTTGCAGACGCAGATCTGCCTCTTTCACCCCCTCTCTCCACTGGCTCCTAGTCCCAATCTCCTTACCCGGCTAGTTCCATCTCCCTGTCCCCCAATTCCAGTCTTCCTCCTTCTCCCAATCTACCCCACCAACTCCAGGTCTGGCTCTTGACTCCTCCACACTACCTGGACATCAAAGGGGCAGGAGCAGGGGTTGGCACTGAGAGCTCAGAAGAGAATGTCTCTGCTTTCAATTCCAGTGCCTAGACATGGCTCAAAGCAGCTCAAAGCAATCAGAAATTGTACTTGCAGGGAAAGTCTGGAGCATGCTCAGTATGGATGGAATCCTCAGGGAATTTAGCTGCATGGCTCTAGCAACTCTCTAATAAGCACGTGCAAACTGATTTTTCGAACATTTATAACTTGGCTAAATTTGGGTAGATTTTCACAGGGACAGCAAGATGCACATTTCTGATGCAAAGTCTACCTCCTGGCCAAATGTCAAGTCCCTACTCCAAAGTATGGGAGTGCTAGAGCTTCTCAAAGAAAAGGTCATCAGAACTTTTTAACATGGGTACAACAGGATATTTTTCTCTACCCTTGTTCTTGAATCATTTTCGCTGAAATTTTCCAAAATGGAAAAAAGTTCAGCATAAGGCAGACAACCCGCATGTGAAATTTAACCCCAAATATATGAAGTATGGCAGGATACAAGCAAATGAGGACAGGGGTTTGTAATGGGAAGTGTCAGGCAACCTTAATAATAGGTGGTGCTACCAGCTTCACCTATAAGTCTGAAGGATCATCTATGGCTGTGGGGAAATGGCTTACCTTTCAACATTTGATGCTGATGTACTTCAGTTTTCCTCTAGCTGGTTGGGTAGACTTCAGTCAATTTGGTGTATTGGCCCTCTGATAAAAAAAAAAAGAAAAGAAAAGAAAAGGACTCCTCTTCAAAACAAGAATTGAACAAAACATTCATTCAAATAAAACAAGTCCCTCTGCAAACAGTTCAATAGTCCTATGGCCCTCTGACTTTGTGCAGGAGTTTTCCTTATGATCTCTCTAGATGGCATCATAAGAGGGGCCTGTGTCCTCCTCCTAGTATGCATACCAGCCCATGTATGCATAAAACATAGTCAGTGGTCAGTCACAAGCCCATACAGCCCTGCTCCACCATTTCCCAGGCTACTTTCTTTTTGAGGTTTGCCTTCTCAGCCTTTATAGACAGATCTATCCAGGCTTCTTTGCTGTTCCTGCTGAGCCAGGGAATCACCAATAGTCTCACTCTGCAGCCCTTGATCCTAGAGGGCTTTCCCAGTTAGCTGCCATTGACTCTGGACCTCTCTGCTGTTGGGTTTCTAGGCCAGGCCTCTGTCCAGGTTTCCTTCCTCCTCTACTACAGAGAGATTACAATATGTTGGGAGGGGGTCTCTCTCTTGACTGAGTTGGAGGTAACCTTAAATAGACTAGCAGTTGCATGACCCTCTGCTTCCAGTTCTCCAGTTTAAGGGAAACCCCAGGTACAAGTCAAAGGTGGGACATGAACTCCAAAAAGGCCCAGCTCTCTGTGACAATGAGTGTGTTTAAGAATGTGAGTGTACAGACATGCAGGAGCGGTAGCCTGTAGGTGTACAGGGACTGAAAAACATGCAAATGTGCCCATGTGTTTCTATATATTTATTTCACTTTTCTTTAGGTTCCTTAGCAGAATTATCTGATCCCAACAATATTTAGTAAACTGTGCAACATCACTGGGTACCAGATACAGTTATTTTCTACACATGTGATTTGTCCTTCAGAAAACTTCAAAGCCTTGCCATAAATCTCTTTGATTTACAGTACCTGCTGCTAGCTGGAGCACACAGATGGGGTGTCAGTACTACAGACTGACAATAAGCAGCCAGTAACACTGAGGGGGGATGTGTCACCTCTGCAGAGGTTAAAAATAGGACAAAATATCAGGCTATTTAAACCTTCTAATTTCAATATTCAGACCTAATTTGATATTTTACATCAGGCCAATTAGACACCTGCAAAATTATATAAAACCGGGTTGCTGTCACTGAATATGTTGGTTTTGTATTTTTTTCCACTGGTACAGTTAGTCACTTGTTAGTTGATTGTCAATTTAGTAGTAGATTTTGGCAAAAAATAAATTCCGTAATGGAAAAATTCATTAAAATACCACTGAAAGATCATTTTTCACTGGTCATTTTAAAGTAACCTACATTGCACAAACTGGTAATCTTCTCCCCTTCAGTTCTGAAATCTCAGTTACGTACTAAGATTAACGCAATGTGGAATGAGAAGTGTTTCTGAATGCTGTGTTGTGAAAACATGAACACAGTTTTACTCAATATAAAATTTCAGATAAATTAAGTAGGGAAAAATCTAAAGATTGACAAATTAATTGTGGGAATAAGTCAACTTTAGCTTTGAAATAAGGACCTAGGATTCTAGATAAGGAACTGGGCATAAGTAACCAATTTAAGCCTCTGCCCCAGCTAGGCTCTAATCCAACTTTTTTAGCTTGAGGGGTGACTTGGGAGAGCGTTTTGTACCCATCGGTCTTGAGTGGATCACAGCTAGAGCACGTGGGGAAATGACTAATGTACAGATGAAAAATGCCATGAAAATTTTTAAAATGTAGTGCAAAAAACTTGAAAGGGTGCTTAACTGAGATTTTTTTCCCCTTTCTCTCTTCTTCCCCCATCTCAACTTCCCCAGCTCCAATGTAATCTGGAACTTTAAACTGTTATTCTCTACACTACATAGTTAAAAATCAAAATATAAAAATATAAAGCAATTGATAATGTGGTGCAGCCACCAACCCACCAAAGCAAGAACAACTCTTCCTCAACCTACAGTCTCATAATCCTTCCCTTGTTTCTTCCCACAGCCCAAATCTTCTGATGCTGCAAAGGATTGTAGGATGCAAAGGGGTCACAGGATGATTTTTTGGCTATTTTATGCATTGAGGCCACAAATGTTGAGAACTGCAGTCAAAACAGGCTGAACCACAGTTCATTAAAATGCTTCAGTTTCAATCCATTCAAATATTGTTTGGATTTTAATAACTTTTACTTAACATCTAGTAATCAATTCTGTTTTCATATATTTCCCAGCAGAAGAGATTAAGACTATTTCCAATCATATATCATTTGTGTGGCCCAAAATGTGATTGCATATTTATCTTGCTACAAAAAATGCAATCCAGTTGCTAAGAAGTAAGGTCATTTCAGTCCAGTTCCCAGTGCACAATTAACCACACAATAAAACTAGGACTAGAGTTGGCACCAGTTAGCACCCAGAATGGCAGTCTTAGAAGAGAAGCCAAGGACTGCATGGACTAGAATAGAGACTAACTTTTTTTTCCCCTCATGGCTAAACATGATGCCCTTCAGCACATACTAGCAGGGCAGTGTATATAAGCTTGTGCCACTGTCTGGACTATATCTGTGGGGTAATATAATATTTAAATATTCAGGACCACGTATCCAGTATCTTTCACCAGCACTGAATTCATACATACATATGTTTAAGAAAAACAAAGTTGCTATATTTTCCAATGATCTTTTATAATTGCCTCTAGAGTGCATCCACTTTTCCATGTTACATCTCGCCACTGGAAGATGTGCTTAAACCCAGCAGCTGAGATTCTGTTGTTGTTATTGTTAATTATTTGTGCTATATTAGTATCCAGAGGCCCCAATCCAAGTCAGGATCTGTCCTTCGCCTTCCCTTACCCGTCCCCTGAGCTAGGTATTTACACACAGAGTAAAAGGACAGTCCCTTTACCAAAGAATTTACAATCCAAGAAAATTAAGTAGTCTACTGTTGGCACCAAGGTAACAGGGTGCCTTTCTGCAATATGTTCCATTAGACTTTTGACACTGACCTTTGCAAGGACTGGATGGGAAACTCAAGGGGTCAAATTCTGCCCTGTGGTAAACCAAGACCAACTCCTATTGACTTCACTTCAAATTGTACTTGCTCACTTCAGGGTGGAATTTGGTGCTCTGTCTATAAGAAGAATCAGAGAACTGGAAGGGACCTCAGGAGGACATCTAGTCCAGTCCCCTGAACTCATGGCAAGACTGAGTATTATCTAGACCATCCCTGACAGGTGTTTGCCAAACCTGCTCTTAAAAATCTCCAGTGATGTAGATTCCACAGGCTCCCTGAGCAATTTATTCCAGTGCTTAACCTCCCTGACAGTTAGGATGTTTTTCCTAATACCAAACCTAAACCTCCCTTGCTGCAATTTAAACCCATTGCTCCTTGTCCTCATCCTCAGTGGTTAAGAACAATTCTTCTCCCTCCTCCTTGTAACAACGTTTTATGTACTTAAAAACTGTTATGTCCCGTCTCTTCTCCAGACTAAACAAACCCAGTTTTTTCAATGATCCCTTTTAATTGTAACTTAAGAATAGCTTTATTAATAAAATGTCCATAGTTGTCACATTCAGCAGTATTTCTGATCCATTTAACGTCCAGGGCAGTTTGATGTACTGTGGAGAGGTTGGGGGAAATCCATCATTGAATGCAGGAAGCCAAGCTTTTGCCAGTCAAAAGCTGGAACCAGCTGTGGCAAACCAAGTGCTGGCTGAGGGCTTGTCTATGCTTGAAACACTACAGCGGTGCAGTGCTGCAATTGTGCCACTGTAGTGCTTCAGTGTAGACACTACCTACACTGACAGGGAGGGGTCCCCCATCAGTGTAGGTAATCTACCTCCCCAGAAGGCAGTAGCTAGGCAGCTCTGTCCACCCAGGGGCTAGGTCGGCTTAACTACACTGCTCAGGGCTGTAGATTTTTCACAACACCGAGTGACATAACTGGGTCAACCCTCAAGGGCGCATTGTGAATCTCCAGCTGTAAGGGCAAGCTGGCAGCTGTTCCAGGTTTAGCTCTTCTCACTCTCTCTGGTCAAGCAGGAGCCTGAATAGATCATCAGAATTCAGGCACCACCAGAGAGGAGAGCGTCAGAGGACAGAAGAACTCAGAATAAAGGCATGTCTATGGAACAGTGGCACAGCTATGCCACTGCAGCTATGCCATAGTGTAAATGCTTCCTATATCAGTGGGAGAGGTTTTTCCATCAATGTAGTTAATCCACCTCTCCAAGACATGGTAGGTTTGTCAATGGAAGAATTCTTCTGTCAACTGAACCACATCTACACCCAGGATTAGGTTGACCTAACTATAAAGCTCGGGGTACTACATTTTTCACAGCCTTGAGCAACGTAGCTAAGTCAATCTAAAATTTAGGTGTAGACTGGGCCTTGGAGAGATGGAAATGAAAGGACAGTGGACACGGGAGTTCAAGGCATCATTGGGAGCTTGAAGAAGCAGGAATCTCAGACAGTGACAGCGACAGAATGTGTCCACTGGATTGTAATCCATTATCAAAATGAAACACTAAAGACCAATAGTTTGTCAAAAATAAACACACCGTAGGTAAAGAAATAATAATAATTTCTCACTCTCCCATCATCCCTCACCATTTTCTGCTTTTCCCCTACACACTGATATTTTAAAAAAAAAAATCTTAAAATTAAAGCAGACCTTAGGTCTAGCAGTACATACCCCAGGGGCAGATAGCTTGGGGCTAGTATCTCATACTGAGAGATGGATGGAAGCTTTTTAAACTAGACCTACAGCTCTGCTGAGCATGGGACTTGCGAGCTTTGTGACTTCTATTAACAGCCTTCCTGTCCTGAAAGGCCTACATTGTGTACTCCCAGAAGGCTAGGGCTAATGAAAAGCTCCAGAATGAACCCAAGAAGAAGAGGCGGGGGAAAGACCATCCTAAATAACTTCTGCAGAGTGACTCATCCTTTTGCTGACAACATTAACATCTCAGCTCCTGCCAGCTGGACAGCTGCTCTGGCCATGTGAACAGTGAGGGAATGTTTTGTTCCAAAGAGAAAGAAAAACCCTCTGTGTGCATGTGTGTGTGTGTATATGTGTGTAATTGCTGTATGATTTCAGCTATTTTGACCTAATAAGAGTTACTACATTAGTCACGAGGCCTGGGAGGAACAGATGGAGTTGTAAGGATTCAAACAGAAAAATAAATGAGACATGCCACCCATCCTGGTACATGCCCAGGACAGAAGAACTTCCCTTTGTCAGAAAGATAAGTGGATATATTTGCCCCCTAAGAAGATAAGCTCCTACTTCATGATATACTCATGCTGAAAACAGAATCCAGGGAGATACTACAGACTGGCAAGGCATTTGACTTCTTCAGAAAGGTTTGTTCCCCCTCTACATTCTGACCAGATCAAATCTGGACAACATATTTTTGCTTCAAATAATCCAAATTGATCATTTATGACCATAAAATTATTATCTAAAATACTTTCCTTACAAAGATTTTAAAATAAAAGTTCTTTTAAAAGCTCAAAACTTTGTCACGAGGGAGCCATGGCTTTACGTCCCATGTCATGCAGATACATAACCAACTATTTATGAATAACCTTTCACTTAGGACATGATCCTTCTGTTGTGTTGGGGGCTGCCCAGCAGCTCCAGGGGGCATAAAGGTGGCTCAGAACTCGTTTTGCCTTCTCTTTCTCCCCCAGCCCTCAGCTGAGCCAAACATGAGTTAAATGCAGCTGGGGACTGAGCCCATTGCTTGTTCACATGGGAATGAGGAAACTCATCAAGGGTCATGATTATTTCAGAACTGCCAGTTTCTTTGTTGACATAGTGGCTCACCTAACCCTTACCTCTAGGAATGTGAGTGAGCAGAGCTCACTGTCTTTCTGCATGGAGAGATGGTGATTTTTTTCTAATCTATTTCCTAACCCTTGTCCCTACTTCTTTTCTCTCTCACTTCATGCCATGCATCATCCATCCAGAAGTCGTCCTCCCTTATGAGTCTTCTTTCACTAGCCAATAGCAAGCATTGAGGCCTTCCCCTTAACACATCCTTCACCAGTCCTCCCAAGAAATTGAACATATTCTCTGTATAATGGCTCAGTCCTATTCCCATTCAAATCAAAGGAAAAAGTCATTGACTTCAGGGGTGAAGGGTGTAACCTTATGTCCCTGCTCTCAAACTACAGCCCACTCCTGTTTGTTCTTGTACTTTGTCTCCTTCATGGACACAGAGACCACTTTTCCATGGCCATCTAAAAGGATGCTGGTACCCTCAACCCGGCCTGAGCAGAGAACTCAAGGCCACTGTTTCCTAAAAGTGTGAGATTCACCCAAGGCATGGAAGATGCATCAGTTGAAATGGCTGTTTAACAATACAGGGTAGGGTTACAAGGGATGCACGACTGGTTTCATTTTCATAAAAGGGAACTCTGCTTTCAAAATTTTGGAACTGGAAGCACCTCCATAGGCGCTGAACTTATACAATGAACCCCATACTGTGAGCAGACTGAAAGGGGCGGGTGGGAGTGGGGACTTCCTGCATTAAACCACAGTTATGAGCTTAACTGTAAACATCCCCAAGAACTGAACAGTTGTAAAGGACCTGTGTAAACATTGACATTTTCATTTTAAAATATAAAGATAAATTCAGGAGCAGAAAACTTTTAAAGAGTTGATTGGAAGATTTGTATGTAGACAGAGTATTGTTTTCTTCTCCTGGCTCCCTGGGTAGCAAAACAGAAAAATTATATGTAATTAAATGGAAACAGTATCAATTAGCAGTGATTCTCTGAGCTGAGGAGAGAGTAAGCCAATAAGGAAAGACTCATCTTTTCCTCTGGCATCCTCTTCACAATATGCTGAAGAAATCTCAAATCCACTTAACCATATAGTGTGCAAACAAAATTAAAGGCATTCATGCAGGTGAAGGGTTATTTTACAGCCAGCGTAATCTTTGATCAGAACATATATTCTGTAAAGATCTAACACTTGATTCTCAATAATGTATGATCAATTGGTTAACTGTTATATCCCTGGTTCTTTCCAGATTGAACCCAATACTCTATATATCACCCCTTGATGTGTTAAGTCTATATTGCATTTGAGCAGAGGCTTATATCTTATTTATTTGTAAAGTGCCCTATAAATATAAATTCCAGAGCAAGACAATGTTTTACAAAACAGTTCAGGTTAGTAAGTAACTATTAGATCTATAGAACTCAAGCTCTTAAAAGCAAGGAAATAAATAGCTAAGGAGATTATAAAAATTTAACACTGCCTATATGGGAATTGTCTTATCAAGTACAAAGAAATGCATATCTCATAATAATATAAACTCATATCTATTTGTTTTTTACTCTATTTTTGTTATTTTTTTTGGTAGCTAAATATTTTCTTTTAAGTGATATTATTAAGTTTGAAATTTTACCAGTTAATATCTTTATCAATTTACAGAAAAAAAAATTTTGGTCAAGTATTTCTTATTCTGTTTCTTGGCAATAATGTACAGAACATGTAATTTAGCAGAAAAAAAAATATAACCTCCTTATTTTTGTTTAAATGTCATATGTAAATAAACCTGTATTTGAGGCTGATCACTATGAGTAGTCCATGTGTAGAAATACATTTACATTTCTTTTTTCAGAGAGCCTGTTCCCCACATGCTTAAAGCACATACTTAAAAGCTGTGTGTGATGAGCCTGAAATCTTGACTCAAAGTTCTCTGTTCTAACAACTAGACAGAAGCACACCAATGCTTAATTTAATGAACGTATATTGTTTCCTTCATTAATGCTAATAGGAGTCATGCAGAAAAATATACTCTGCTGTGTACTGTATTTATTCCTTTTATCACTAGCAAGAATGTTGTAAGAACCATGTCATTGCAGAATTATGTGGACCTTCCCTGTAAATCTGAGTCATCAGGTTCTAAAAATGGACAATTACCTGGTCACTTGAACTACTTAGTAATTCTAAGTATATATTTTCACACAATGTGCAAGAATACGTACTATTGTACCCAGGAATTAATATTGGCTTTGCTACATACAGTAAATACAGAGTCACTATATAATATGTTCTCTGTGAAAAGAAAGAACACCAAGATTTTGGGGGGGTTTTCAAGCGACTGAACAGCGGTGATTTCTTGCTAATGAATGGGTAAAGAAATTGTTTCTTCTGGACTAACAGCTGGGGTCTGATCCTCTACTGCCTTGCACCTTCTGCAGTGGTTTACACCTGTGCAAAGTGAAAGTACTACAGTCTGGATTCCCAGCAGTGTAGTTTGGACTTGGCACAGCTGCAGAGAGCGGGGAGGAAAGGGAGCTCTAAGATCTCTCAGTCCAGAGTCAGCCATGGGCCAAGATGGCTCTTGGCATAATTTAGAGCAGTCTAAGCGCTGCTGTAAAGTGTGGTAGCTATAGTGGTCTCACACAAACGAGCTCTAGTCCATTATTGTTAAGCACTCTGTCCATCCCCGCCCCTGACATGCCTCCTTCCAATCCCATCCCCTTTACACAGGAGCTATGCCAGCTTTACCCCACTCCAAGATTCCCCCTATCTGGGAGGCCTAAAATTATTTGCTGAATAAATTTTGATTCAGTTTTAATATCAAATAATTAGCAAATGTCATGATCTGCTTGTGGGCAGTTCACATACAGAAACACAAGCAAAATTCAAATAAACTGTTCATTGAAAATCGTCCTATCAGATCTAAAAAATTATGCTAACATTGCTGGTACATTTTGTATAGTCAAATCGTCATACACAGGCATTGACCTTCATCAGACAAGTACAGCCACACTTTGCTCTGCTAAATGATTATACCATTTAGTTGATGGGCAACACACAAATGCAGATTCCAGGGATATTACAGAATGAGGTCAGATCTAGTGACATACCAGTAGGATAATTTTGGCCCTCAGTGCTATGCCTTTCTTGTAAAGACTTCTGGACCATATTTACTCATAATTTGTGTCTAGTTCTAAAATGGGGACAACAAAAAAAATCACAAAGGGGTTTGAAATGTAACACCACACATCACAATTTAATGATACCTCTAGGGCTACCAGAAGCAAAGCCTCCTTTCCCTGGTGTATGTGCACATGCGCGCACACACACACACACGCACTCTCAGAACAGAAGGCATCTTGCTAAGCACCCCAAGGCTTCACTCAAAGAAAGAAGCTATGATTTGACAAAAACTACAGCAGTTGTTTTGTAAGAATGAGATGGACTTTTGTTTTAAAAAATTATATAGGTATATTCTCAATGAATATGGTGAAGGCTGAAAAGGAGGGTCAGATATGGTAAATTAAATCTTTTTTATTTTTTTAAATCCACAAGTGAAGCACAGCTGGGCATCTGAAATATGCCATTTAAAAAAAAAAAACCATTCTTGACCTAGCAGAGTGAGAAGCGGTTAAGCCAGTGCACAAGCTCCATCCAAGGTCCTCCTGAGCAGAGACTGCCAACTGTCCCATTACATGAAGTGGTTTTGTGAGGTCATTTAATGGACCCTCTGTTCCTGACATCATACCAACAAATTAACTTTGAGGCCTTAAATTGAATTTGATTTCTAATCCTAGAGCTGACCACCTGGTGATGATGTTTTAATCTATTTTCTTTCATCAAAGAAGAGCAACTAAAAGCTATGAGCACTAAATCTAAGGCCCCCTTTCTCTCTCTAAAGCTTAGTGACTCCTTGTGCCTAATTCACCACTTACTTTCACTTGGTGTAATGTCATGAATAACTCTCCTGCTCTCACTGGAGTTAAACAGGTTAGGTGAGACTAGGACAATGGGGCCCCTTGACTCTCTCCAAAGCCCATGTCAAGATTGCTCTCTTCTCCCTGTCCTTTGGCTCCCAATCTTCTTTCTAGTACAATAAACAAATCATTCTACCTCAGTCTCCCAGTTTTAACATGATCAGTACTTTCCCCCAAATATAACCTTTGTACTCTTCTTCACAGGATCCTACCATAGCCATCCATAAAAGCTACTTGTATGATATAGTATAACTGACACAAATTGCCAGGGTTCATATATAGTATAGACTAATCCACTGGGAAGCACTTTGTGATACCTCTGTATGAAAGACGGTGCATTGTTTTGCATTGTATACAAAACATAGTTTGGGATGGTTATGCTGACTTAAGTGCTATTCTATGACATGAATATGTTATGGGGTGTCAGAGAAAAAGGTGTAGGTCAACTTGATGGCCTACAGCACAAGCGAGCATGGCACACTCTAAATGCCTCTCAGTAAGGCGCCAGAGAACTGCCCCAGATGAAGAGAAACTTGCCCAACAGCATTAAACCAAAATGACTACAGCTTCTAACGGTGATGTTAAAGAAACAAGGGAACAGGTGTTTAAGACAAGTATAAAAACAGCTATCAGCAAACCAAAGCTTCCTTAAGAAAATGTGAAACTTCAAGAACTTTCTCAAGCCCCTGTAGCCTCATTTATTTACAGGTAATGTTAGAACTGGGCAGAGCTGAGGGTCCAGAGCTCCTTCTCCTAATTTACTATTAGCCAGATAGAAAAGTCACTTTTAAAGTTGCTTACTCTTTGGCCATTGCCCTCAAAGTGTTCTGCTGTCATTGTTTACTAGCCTGTACACAGATACAGGCTGTAAATGACTAACTATAAGCTTCTGTGGGTACATCTACTCAGCCAAAAAAAAAACAACTCACCATGGCAGTGAGTCTTGGAGCCCAGGTTAACCGATTCCAGCTCATGCTGTGGGGCTAAAAATATTAGCAGAGTTGTTTGTGCTGGGGTGGAGCCTGGGCTCTGAAACCCAACAAGCGGAGCAGGTCTTGGAGCCCAGGCTTCCAAACCCAGGCATCTACACTGCTATTTTTTAACCCTCCCAGGGCCAGCCCCATGAGCCTGAATCAGTTGAACTGACTCTGAGGCTCACTTCCCACAGAGGTTTTTTGCTATGCAGTCATACCCTGTAAGTCTATTATAAAACCTTTTCAGTTTTTGTCTTGACAGACCTTTATGATACTGGATTAATCCATCTATGGAGGAATAGGTGTGCATTCCAGCCAGCTGAGATAGTGAGGGAGTGGCACAGTTACCACTCCTCCACACCTGCTCTCTTTGTTCTCACCTATCTTTTTTGCTCCCTTTCATCCTTTGATTGGGAGATATGAAACTTTTTGCGCTGTACATGTTGCTTTAAATTTGTTCACTTATATTTCATCTGAAAAGTGAATTACCCTTCATTATCTTTAGTGTTCTGTTTGCACATTCTGTACTGGGAAGTTTTTTTAAAAAATTTTGTTTTAAGAGACAAAGTTTGGACTTGGAAATTATTAATTAGTAGTAGTAGTATTGGCGTGCCTAAGAGCTCCAGTCATGGACAAGGATCATAAAAGCGTCGTGAAGTATAGCTGAGGCTGTGAGCTCTACAAGGCATTATGTAGTGTAAGCCTCAACAAATAAACAACATCATGATAATGCATTATTATTAATTATTATTATTATTATTGCAATAGTGACTAGAGTTCTCAACCAGCAATAGGGGCTCACTGTGCAAAGTGCCACACAGACATCTAGGTATTGTTAGATATTTGTAAAATGTTGATAGTGCTGGCTTCTGCTCATTCAATCCTTCTCATATTAGACTTTGAAAAGTTGTAAAGTAAAATCAGCTTTTTCAGAGACTGACCAACACAGAAATCCAAGCTGGCTAAAATTTGCAATGGAAACTTTCAGTTAACAGCAAGGTTTTTAATAAAATTTGATCATTCTGAGTCAAAATTAATTGATTAAAGCAATTTGAAATTTGAATGATTTTTTTGTCAGTTACTAGACAGAATCTGCAATTAAAATATATGATTATTGTAAAATTAACATCAATCCCTCCTATTTGCAAAGAAAACAGATGAGATCATATCTTCCCACAGCCCTTTCTTATATCGAGGCTATGCCTAAGACACCAGAAAACAACATAACAGGGAACTATACAGATTAAAAAATAAGAGATAAAAAAGATTCATGAAGGTGGAGTGTTATTTTCCAACTTGGGCAGTTTTTGATCAGTAAACATGCTCTCTCAAAGAGCTAACACTCAACTGACCAATAAAATGTGATTGATTGATTTATAATACAAAGTGAGTTGAGTAGCGTTTGGGAAAGGAGGGAGCTATCTTGAGACAAGCAAGGCAATTGTTTGCCTTCTCTCTATGTTCATAAAGTGCCCTGTGGTAACCCTCATGCTCTCAAATACTCATATTGGTTATTTCAAAGTTGGGTGCAGAGCTGTGCTTTCCCATGTCTAGCACTAATGACTTGCAGCTGTTGCTAATCTGTGCCTCTGATTTCCTTTGATTACTATGTGTATTGATGCCTGTGGTAAATAGGCATCTGCCAGGTGCCAGCACAATCAGGGGGAAAATATAAAAAGTTCCCTGTTTCAAATTCAATGTGACATTGTGCAAGTTGAGAGGCAGCCGTTTAACTATTTAAGGGGAACAGTTTCCTGGGATCATCACTGGCCTCCTGGCTGTGGAAATTCCTTGGTTTTGTAACTACAGTTCCCCTCCCCAACCCCCCATTGCTTGCATGGAAATAGCTATACACAAATTTTGGCTGCTTGGGGGAAGGTCCTTATAGTAAATCTTCCCATGACAGACACAGTTTTAGTGAGAGGATAGTTTAGTCCCGTTTTCCATGGAACCAGACTCGTCAATGTGCCATTCCCCAAGACATAATCAGATGGCACAGCCTCCCTTACCATAGTAAAGTTTGCTTTCCAAGAGTAGAGGCCTGATTCTCCACTGTCTGGCACTTTGCACACCCATTTATTGCTATGCAAAGTGGGTGTGAAATATCACCAAATAAGAGTAGCAACATTGCACACCAATGAAAGTCAGTGGAAAAGTTCGGCCACTAAATCCAAGATAAGAAGAATGCAGCAGCAGCATCTCAGGATCTGGTAGAAAATTATATGGTTTTCAGGAAGCCAAGATTAGTTTTAGGTTTTCCAAAATGAAGCACAGAAGGTCTCACAACAAGAATGGAAATACCACTAGAAGGTTTCCCCAGGTAGGGTGACCAGATGTCCCGATTTTATAGGGATAGTCCCGATTTTGAGGTCTTTTTCTTATATAGGCTCCTATTACCCCACCCCCTGTCCTGATTTTTCATACTTGCTGTCTGGTCACCCTATCCATAGGAGACCGTTTGCAAACCATTTGCGAGGGCCAGTGAATTTGCACTGCCTATGACACACGTTCCCATAGAGCAGAGCACCGTAGAGCTCTGTCAACCATTTTCTCATGGCATTTCTCATCCTATCTATACAGTATCAGTCAGTTAAAGGTGCCACCAAATACTGAGCAGCTGCTCATTGCTTCCATCCATCATTCTTCTTTCTAGTAGTACATAATTATTTCCAGCTGTTAATTAGCCAAGATTATAACACCTGACCCACATTGCTTGCCTTTCATTTTCACTTTGTGTGTTCAAAAACAAATCTTCAGAGACAATCAAATAGAAGCCAATTACTTGCTATTGCCAAAGAGCAGGGGCAGAGGTAGCCTCCTGATTCAATGGGTGCATTATACCAACTGCTGAGGGGGCACTGATCACCCACAGCAGCATCCTTCACCCCAGCACCACAATCCTAAACGCACCCTGATGCTTGGCCCCAAACACCCTTCTGTCATGATGGAGAGGCAGCTGGACTGAATTTGAGTGAATTTGAGCCTTTGGCAGCTTGCCTGTGGGAGCTCCCTGGTCCGGCGGATTCGGCAGCGCGCCTATGGGAGGTCCACCAAAGCCGCGGGACCAGCAGACCCTCCACAAGCACACCGCCGAAGGTAACCTGCCTGCCGCCCTCGTGGCAACTGGCAGAGCGCCCCCCGTGGCTTGCCGCCCCAGGCAAGCGTTTAGCGTGCTGGTGCCTGGAGCCACTCCTGCTCCGAAGCAGGGAGCAGGGCCCAGCCCTGAGGGACAGGAGCTGCTGCTGCAAGGAAAGTGTAGGGCAGGCTCATTCTCCAGCCCCTACCCCCTACCCCTCCAGGGCTTCCCCTCCGCACTGGGCCAGGCGAAGTGTATCTGTGAATGTTTTTGCATCCTTGGTTTCATGATTTCTGTAGGGGCAATCGAGCCCGTGAACCCTCACTAAAGCTGCCCCTGCCAAAGACAGACACCTCTGTTTGCCTACTGAAAGGCTACTCTTGTGGTCAGTGTCTTCAGTTTATAAAAGTCATCATCCGTCTAACTGTCAGCTGACATTCCAGTGGCAGCAATAAAATGAGGGCATAGGCATTAGCTATTAGAAATGTATAATGCTCATATTCATTCATATGCTCACAAGACTGACACACTCTAGCCTCACTGTTTGCCTAGCTTCCCACCCCCAACCTGGTTCCAGCCCCTGCTGTGAACAGTATGAGGACAGTGTGGGCACAGCATGCATCTGCAGCAAGAGAAAGCCCACAGGGCTCTGATACATGTAAATAGATATTGAAGCAGAACTACATTTAACCAAAGAATAGAATAATTCCATTTTACACGGTACAGATTTGACCTCATCGGGACTACCTCAGAAAGCAGTGGTTGCTTGGTTTAGAAAATGCCATCTGAATCTCGGGAAAAGTTGCGGTGAAGAGCTACAAGACGTGGGAAGTACAACGAGCTATGTCCTATGGGAAAGAGTGACATACGTTTGCCAATGTTCAAGATCTCCCTGTCTCCTGGCAAAAAGGACACTGTAAAAAGTTATAAAATCACATATACAAATATAGATGTGTGTGTACAGTCTAGCGATGTACTCACCTAAGGTTAATGAAACTAAATGAAAAAGATAAAGACCTAATATACTTTTTGAAATGTATGCAGTTGCTTAATTTTTTTCACTTTACCCAGCTTGGACAGCAAAAATAGACTACTTAGGGTTTATCTGCATGGACATTTAGTTTATGGCAAGCTGAGGTGCGAATCTGCTCCACACTAGCCTGCGGTGCTCTAACTGTGTGGATCCTGCTGACTTGAATTAACAGTTCATGAAAGTACTTTGAAAGAGTCCAAATGAGACAAGACGAAAGTATCCGAGCAAACTATTAATGTGTATCAGCAGGGGCCACATGGACTGTGAGAGCAGAAGCAGACTATTGAAGGGTAGATTCGCGCCACAGATTGCCAGAAACTAAATGTTCGTATAGAAAAGCCCCTAGTTTCAGAGATTCATTACAGGCCTACAGAAGATAAAAGCCCTATTACTACTATAGCAAACAACTGCTGAGTCTTCTTCAGCTCAGGCGATAGGGATCTTTGTGTTTGGAATAACAGGTCCTAAGATGGGCAGGACTATTTTGAGATGTCTTCCTGAGGACAAATGTCAGTTCACCTAAACCAAAACTGTACTGGGGGAAGAGAGGGGAGGATTGTTTCAATGAATTCCTTGACTTAAATTTTTTTAAAAAGTTTAGAAATTTTTCAGAACATCCCATTTCAACATTTTCAAAATGAGACATTTTGGTTTAATGGTTCAAAGCACATTTCATTTTGAAACTTAAGCTAATTATAGTAAAAAAAATTAAAATAATTGAAATAAAAATAAAAAGTTTTGAAATGATCAAAACAAAAATGTTTCGCTTGACCAGAACCTTTTGAATTTTTTTCCAGTTTTTCACTTCACAAAAAAATTGTGATATTTTGACATTTTGTCACAGTTCAAGCGAGGAAATTTTTTTTGAAATCTCAAATATTTTCCCAGGACAGGAAAACTGTGTGCATTCCAGATCCAGTCCTGAGCTGTATCCTTGATACCAGAGACATGTGGTTTAGTTGGTGATCATGTCTGTGCATACACAGCTTTAGATTTGTTGTTGTTGCAGCTGAAAAACAGGAAATGTAACCTTGATGACTGCAGTTAATTATCAGGTGCTGGCTGCCACCAATTAGCAATGGGCATTTCTGTGGGTTTGATTCAAACCCCTCTCTACCACTCACACACAAAGCAGAATTCAGTGGGACAGAGCATGACACCAGCAATCAGCCAGCAATCCATTAGGTAGATAAACAAACAATAGTAAAATCAATCATATCTATTTTTTTCAGTTAAAATTGAAACTCCAGCCAGTTGTTTTCAGCAAAGTCTCCCCTCCCCCGCACTTTCAACTTATAAGAAAGTTGGAGTACAGTGGTAGAATATAGTTTACAACACTTCCCAGTAAGCATGTTTCAGTTTACACCAAGACATCAATATGTCAAGAAGTACTCTTGCTCAGTTGTGGCTAGGGACTAATGAGGGCGGGAAGGTTTTGAATTTCGCCATTGAGACCCAGCTCCCAAAGGTTTTCATGAAGAAGTCAGTAAGTTATTTAATACAAAAACAAGAACTCCCGTCTGGGCTTCTCTTTTGTTCAGGGCATGCTTTGTGTTCACACATTGGGAACACCTTAGGTGGCAGCTGTGCTTCTCTTTAATGGGATAAGGGAGATGGGATGCTTGTGCTGTCATCCCTGTTGGCATATCTTGTTTCTTTAAACTTACTTCGTGCAACTAGGCAAAGTTAGTCAATTTGAGCTGTGTTTTTAAGAAAAAAGAAAACTCTTTGAACCTTGGCCTCAGAATGACACTGGAAATTAGCCATGCCTCAGAATGTAACTGAACTATTCAGCTCTTTTTTAGTCACAGAGATCTCCCAGAAGAATATATTTAGAGGACTGGGAACAGGGGTTGTATTCTTATGATGTACAGTTTTAGAGTTATGATTTATGCAGCACTGGAACCTGGAAACACAATCAATCAGATTCAAATACTATGCACAACCAGTTTCATACCAATGCAGTGGGATATAAGAGTGTAAGGAGATAACTGGATTGCCAGAACCGGCATGGAGAGAGAGGGCAGCCTCTGCTGTGCAGCTATATCCCTTTCCACACAGGTGGGAAGGGCGTAGATAGGAAGTAATCGTGCATGGATGGGGAGTCAATGAAGCCAAAGCTCTGCCCCCCAGTGCTCCACCTCACCCAGAGCTAACACAGAGGAGAAGTCATCTGCACCAGTGAAGGGTTTGGCAGAGATTGGTCCTTCCACTGCAAGGGGGAAAAAAATACCAGATCACAACTCAGATTCACAGTCTGGTTCCCGCTTTGCTCCTGGAGCAGGACATCTACGTGCTGTCCCTTATTCAAACTGGATTGTACAGCTATTGGCCACTCCTTGAGCATTGTTTTTTGTATCAGACATGCTGGGCAATACACACCACCAGCGCTGTCCAGCATAACTATATGTTAACAACGTACCAGATAACGGTAACAATTCCTTTGCAGGCTGCCACATGCTATTACCTGATAAAAGGAGCAAGTGGGGAATAGCAGCAGACTAACAAAAACCAGGAGATGCCCTGTTAAAGTAACCACTATATCACACTAATCTATCCCCATCATGCCTACAAACTGTTATAGTAAAGATAAAAGAGACATAGAACTCCTGTTCACTGTTATTGTATCAAAGCAGATCTGCTGTACATGGGTTTTGTTCCATTCTATTGTATTCTCTCTCTGTGTGTTAAAATCTATGCTAGGAAAATAAATTGCTCTTCAGCTGAGTGTGTAAAAGTTTTCTCTCTTACTGGCATCTTTATTTAACTTTATCTGATAATGAGACTCAAGTAACTTCCTTGAGTTTCTGCTGTTCCTAATAATGATGCAGTGAAAAGAAATATCTTACTTTCTCTCCCCATTGACTCATAATACCAGGCCTTCTAGGGAATATAGCCAGGCCTACTAAAAGAATTTCCAGGGAATCCTATCCCAATCCATGTCCTCTGTCTCTCTCTTCCTGTGTTTTGTCTCAGTATTGTCAACCCTATATATTCAAAAATCTTCTTTCTGCAACCACTAGGACTAGTGCTTTTTTTTTTTTCATATGAGTGCTGAGATTTTCATGTAGTCACTTGACTCCAGCAGCTGGGGCTTCAAGAAAATCCTCAAAGATCACAAGACTCACGATAAAATCCAAGTCAGCAGCCCTTCCCTTTCTCATCGCCAAAAATTATAACATGAAGCTTTCTGAGTAGTATGGCATAGCACTTCATAATTTATCTTGACTTGTGCTGGTGACTCTGCCTCTCTGTGCTGCTTCAACATCTCTTGGTCAACACCCATGGCTCGCAGTTTTCTTTCCATTCTGGAAACAGGAGTATAGATCAAAGCCCCCTCCTCAGGAATAGACCTGACAAAGCAGGACAGTGATAGCTTCTAACCATGAGCTACAGGGAGTCTCTCAATGGACCCCTCAGAGGGAAATCAGGACCACCCAACACCATGGACTAAGCAACCATCCCAGCATGCTCTCCCTCTGGTAGCCCTGGTTCTAGCCACTCTCTTAGTTTGTTTGGTAAAGGGCTACACTGTTGGGGCATGATCCAAAGCTCTTAGAAGCCAATGGAGTCTATTGTGATGTCCTGTCCATTTCACGGTTCATGCACTCTCCAATCCTTCCCCAGTGAAAAGCCTCAGGTTCATATTGATTTCAGTTTTGCATCCAGGACAATAAACCTATGCACAGCAGCTAACTGTGCTTAAATGAGCTCCTCTCTGTATTTCTTTCTCTGCTGGATCTAGATATAGCACTATTACTTTCAATGGGCTTTGTATCCAACCATTAGAATTTCTAGTCATCCTTCTGACTTCTCCTATTTCTCAAGAGAAGCTGACTGTGATAACCATATGTATGCAGGTACCTGTATCCAGTTGTTTTATGAGTTTACACCTGACTGACATTTTGTGATTTCATAAACCCCACATTCTCTGTTATAAGTTTTTGGATGACTTATCTTAACTAGCAATGAGCAAACCCCAAAAGGTTCTGATGCAAGGTTATCCTAAAATCTTGATTCTTCTCTCTTGCTGTGTATGTCACATGAATGGGAAGTGGCACACCTCCTTTCATCCAATCAGATAAAAGAAAACATTCCTTCTGCACCCAGCATGACATTGTCTTACATAGACTATGAAGAGGCATCCACATTTTTAACTATATAGAGAAGTTGCATGACAGAGATCAGGTCTCATTGCCAATGATGGTGAGAAAAAATAATAATCTTTATGGTCAAGATTTTGAAAAATGATTAATGATTTTAGATGGCCAACTTGAGACATCTTAAATGAGATGCGTCTGATTTTCAGAAAGTGCTCTCTGAAAATCAGGATCTTATAAGGTTTCTCAAGTTAGGCGTTCCCACACCACTAATGCCTTTTCAAAAGCCTGACATTTTTTTGCTACGGCCTCCTGATGGCTATGATTTCATGCTTCTCTTCTAATCTGAGGTGCCCTCTCTTGGATGAGGTGATGAAGCTGTGTGCAAGGAAGGCCAAAAGTTTTGATTTCAGCTCCTAATGCCATATGTGTAATTTTGGTTCATGATCACGGGACCTGTGCTCGTACTTCATGCAGCCCCAGGTCATCACATCATGAATGATCAGTTACCCAATCTATGACAAGTATGTGTTTGTGCTGAGTTGAGGCCACTAAAAACACAAACAAACTCACTATTCAAATATTAGTCAAATAAGCCTTTCATAACAGGTTAAATAAATTAGTTCCTGACATATTGAACATCCTGGGCTTTCCCTGTCTGGCCCTTCATCCATAAGTGATAATCCACAGAGTAAAAGGAACACACTTCGCTCTAATTAGGGAGGAGCTAATTATCCCCCATCAATTAGATCCTACAAGACTTATCTGTAAATAGTTGCTGGTAGGTACATAACAGATTAGTGAGTGAAGGACTAATTAATAAGGAATAATGAGCTCCTTCCTACACAAAGTGGAGGAAATGTGTTCTCCCTTTGCAGTGGCCACTGAGATAGAGTTATAGTGTTGACCAAGATGTATGGCAGTCATCTAGTTTATGACTTCCTTCTAATTTTTATATCAAATATATAGTCTTTATATTACTGGCTTAACTGTACAGCAATATGTTATTATGTTGCTGACATTGGTTTGCTTTCCCTGTGACTCAGAGCCAGAAGGAAAGTGGACACCTCCCCCGAAGAGTGTGAGATTTCCCCTTCTGTTTTGCAAAGGTTGTACACTTATTGTTTGTATTACACTAACGTCCAGAGACCCCCAACCAAGATCAGGGCCCCACTGTCCTAGACACTGTACAAATATATGGTAATATGCCATCTCTGCCTTGAATCTCTGGGCCAGTAAGAGACAAAGCATGGTAGAAAGAGCAAATGGGAAACCAAGGCACAAAGAGACTAAGGGTGGGATTCACCAAGGTATTTAAAAGTGCAAGTCCTCTTGAAATCAGCAGGAGTTAACCACCTAAATACCTTAGTGTATCCCAGCCCTGCAGATGTGCCCTAGGCCACACAGGAAATCTGTGGCAGAACTGGGAAATTTCTTTTCCTATCCCACGAAAACTTGAGATTTTTTTTGTTGAAGTCCCATTTTCTCATCGGAAGGAACCTATGACCTTTCAACATTTTTCATGAAAAAACAGAAACAAAGTCCCCGTTGTAGCCCACAGCCCGGTTGTTAAGGCACTCACGTGGGATGCAGGAGTCCTGGTTTTAAATCCCTGCTCTGATCTGGAGCAGGGACCTGAAGCCATCAGTAACCTAACCACCAGGTTATTGGCTATTCTGTGGTGGGGTTCTCTCAGTTTCTTCTATTGAAGCTGTTCCACTCTGTATAAAGAATTAAATATTCACTGGAGAAAGGACTTGACTCTGGCTCACCCCCGTCATAGGTGAGTGTTCCAACCCCAGGCTAGAGAAGCAACCTCTCTCTCAGTCTGGCCCAGTGTCCACTGTATTATTTATCCAAGATTCCTGACAGGCTCTAATTGAACCAAGATCCCCTGAATCTCAAACCAGTGTCTTAACCACATGAACCATCCTAATCTCTGTTTTCAGAACATTGAAATATCCTAAACTATCTTTCAGAGCTGGGGCAACATCACCACATGGGAAAGTCATATGAATAAGTCAAATAGGAAACTGTTCATGTACAGAACTTGGGATTAGGAAGGATGAAGTAAAAAAGACAAGACTTTTTTTTACCCCCTTATTTCTCAGAAATCATTGAATCCATTCATTTTTCTCAAGGGGAACCCAGCCTATTGCCCATTGTGGGTTGTTTTTTGTTTGTTTGTTTGTTTTGCAACTTAGCAGAAATTTTCAAAGCTGCACCTGTGGATTTGCTCATTAACAGCAATAGGAATTGTTCACACAGCCGGTATCAATCCTGGGCACACCAGCTGGCAATTTTACCCCTTGATGTTGTGCTGTGAGTATGCCTAGAATTGCACAGTCTGTACTGAAGGAGGGATGTTCTGAGTGTTATATGGAGAAGAAATATGTAATGTTCTTCTGTTGATGTACACTGCTAATGTTGGTGTTTGGATATCAAGGTGATAGGGGCCTTAGGAAGAATGGACAGCAAATCTTATAAGATAACTGGCGGAATGGAGAATGATAGATATACTCTTTTTACCATTATAATTAGGACTCCTACTAAAATCATAGTCCATTATGGTCAATTTCACAGCCATAGGATTTGAAAATTGGTAAATTTCATGCTTTCAGATGTTTAAATCTGAAATTTCATGGTGTTGTAACCATAGAGGTGCCGATCCAAAAGGGGATTGTGGGGAGTCCTGATAGTAAAGGATAATGGGATTGCCACACTCACTTCTGTTCTGGGCAGCAACTGCAGAGCTTCCTGCAGTTGTCAGAGGTAGAGATGGGTCTGATCTCCCCCACCCCCAGAGCAGCTGTGCAGGGGATGGACAAATCCTATCCGTCCCCACCCCAGCCAGAGCTGGGAGCCCCCTTTGCTGGGGCACTCCTAGAAACAAGAGTGTACAAGAGTTCACCGGGGCTCAACTCTCTCCGGGGCGGTGGGGAGCCACACTGGCTCACTACACCAATGGTTCCGGGGGCTTAGTCCAGCCAAGGGGGTCTCCCTTGGTAGCCCATGCTATGGCGTAGGCCAAAATGCAGTTAGTCTGGCTCTGGCTCAGGTGGGGGAACAGCCACTGAGTCAGTCAGCTCAGACCCTCCAGCAGGGCCGAGCAGTAGCAATAGTTTTAAGCCCAGCCCTAGGTCAGGGCAGGACACCAAACACTGAGTCAGGGTGCTCAGGCCCCCAGGCAGGGTTGAGCAGTAATAAGTTTGAAGCCCGGCCCCAGGTCAGGGTGGGGCACCAAACGCTGAGTCAGGGTGCTCAGGCCCTCAGGCAGGGCTGAGCAGTAATAATAGGCTCCGGCCTCCTCAGGCCAGGGAAAGGGGGAGTCTGCAACCCTGGAATTGGGTAGCAGGGGGGACGCAGGCCCTCCCACTCCACTGCATCCCAGCCCGGGGCCCTAGCAGCAGCTGAAGATCCGCTGCCTAGTCAGTAGGGATCCTGGCCGCAACACACTGACATAGGCTCTGGCAGTGCTGCAGCCAGACTCGGGTCAGCTGCCCCCGGGTTACTTCCACACTCCCCCTCGGGCCCTACCTGGGTCCTGGCATTGGCCTTGGGGGGGTCCAGGAGCATGGGTTCGTCAGGGCAGGGGTTGGTCGGCAGGTCCAGCAACTCCTCTGGATAACTGGCACAGGGTAGGTCCGGCAGCTCCTCCAGATAGTGGGCACTGGGTAGGCCCGGCAGCTCCTCCGGGTAGCGGGCACAGGGCAGGCCTGGCAGCTCCTCTGGGTAGCAGGCGCAGGGCAGGCCCGGCCAGTCCAGTCAGCCGCCTCGGGCCACAGGAGCTTCCCAGTCTCGGGCTCCCCTAGGGACATCTGCTCTCTCCAGCGGCTGGGCTCCTACTGAGTTCTGAGGGCCGGCCTGTATAGTTCCGCTCACCAACTGACCCTCTGAGGGGCGGGCTCAGAGCTTCCTAGCTCCGCCCACTCCAGCCTCTGGATGGTCTCTTCCTCCTCCAGGGTGGCAGGGAGCCACACTGCCTCACTACAAAGGGAAAATCAGATTACATCGGGAAGGGCTTATTTCATGGTCCGTGACATGTTTTTTATGGCCATGAAATTGGTAGGGCCCTAACTGTAATGTGGTCAGAGGTGGGTTCTATAAGATTCTGGCCTGAGCAGCCCACATAGCCAAATTGGCTGTCCTATTTCTATAGTATAGTGGCTATCACCCACATGAATTCAGCAGATATAGAAAGTTATAGTGTAATTTCAAGAGACTTGAACCATTTCATTTGCACTATCCCTTAAAAGGCAGATGGATATTGCTATGAACTCTATCTTCCAAAGTCTGATCCTGGTACTATTCCTCCCAGCCCTGTGAGAGACAGGGAAGACAAGCAGACATAGCTCAATAGGAAGGTGGTGCTCTGGTATTAAGCCATATTAAAAAGTCTCTCTGTGACACATCTGATCTCCTCCATCCAATGGAAAAGACATATATGCCAGGGTGCTGTTGTGGGATTTCTGCAGCCTGCTATCCTTTGACATTGATTTTCTTTATTTACATTTCTCTGAAAGCACCTGGAGTAGCTGTCACTCTAGGCACTTATGTGATCGTCATGAAAAACACAGAAGAAATTACACTAGACCAATGTCCCTATGAAATGTGTCCTAGCCCACAACAAATAAAATTCAGCTCTATTCAACCCCATTTCTCATTGCAAAGCAGGAAAAATAGATAAAACTTGCAGCACATCATAAAATTGAGTATGTTGAACCAAGGAGGAAGCAGGCTCCAGAATCAGAGACCATGGAAATATCCTGCCATTACCAGTCTCTTTTCATTAGCTCAAGCACTTCAAGTGATCACAACTTCAGCATCACATGAGGAAGAAGTGGCTTCCAAGGAAGTCAGAGGCCATACCATCCAGGCCCATATATAAAAACAGATTCACATAAAGCTGAAGAGCTACTGAATATATTAGGGAGTGCCTAATCTTTAAATATATCAGAGCAGCAGTAAAATTAAGGAGGGGTCAGTAATAAGTTTTGAAACACACAAAACCAGACATCTTTATGCTGCAGAGTGGTTATTGGGCCAGGAACACAGGGAAGCAAGCTGATAACTTTCTAGAAGAGTTGGGAGGACCAATTTTAGAAGGCCATACTGAGACTGAAAGTAAAGCTTGTTGTCTCTGGCCGTGCTGGGACTAATAATCGGCAAAGCCACCAAGAACAGAAGATTTATGATCTCCCCCTCACAAAAAAGCTTGCATTTGTTAATTGTTAGTAACTAGTGTAGCAGAATTATTATTCTAAAGATTCATAGACCCATGCAAAATATGGTAGGCTTTGTGAAGAACATAATGACCTATATTTGTCACTTTCAGGGAGCCAGACATATCTTAACTCCATTTGAACCAAGCAGCAATTTGCCCTGCCAAAAGCTGGAGGAAGATGTATGACCAGTACAATTTCTGATATTCTTCAGCTTCTGTTAGAACATACAAAGGCAGCCTGCGGTTACTGGTCAGAGCATATGGTTGGCATGACAGCAGAGCAACTGAACAATGATGGAAGATGCCTGAATTATTTCACAATACCTTTCTAACAGTCACTTGGGATATGCTGTCATTCTGTGTCACTGAGACTGGCTGTGCCTCATCTGAACACTGCTAAGAAAACATGTTGAGAAAAAAGGGAAGACCATTATTACTGGATTCCTGCTAAAACAGAAACATAGCCAACAAGAAAGAGAAATGTCAGTCAATGCTGCAGTCCAAAAATTCACATAGGCCTAGTCTCCTGGAGTGAAGCCCCATTTCATAGTGGAATATGACACATTTTTACTTCAGATGTAGACCACTCTGTTGTAATCAAACAGCATGTAGGCATATTGGCTGACTCAAGATCTACATGTCTACTACAGTGCAACTAGCATTGGGCAAAATTTCAGTGAAATTTTCCAGCAAAAAAGTTCAGGTTGAGTGACATCAAACATTTCATTAATTTGTGTCGATTTTGCAAAATTGTTTCAGTAAAAAAAAGAAAAGAAGAGAAAAAGAAAAAATTGAAATGACATTTTGAAACTAGAAGTTTGTGGATTCTAAATGACTTTCTATTTCAAAAATGTCCTTTAATTCAATTTTAAATTTTTTTAAATGTTAAAAAATATAGTTGACCTGACCTAAAATGCTTAATTTCAAGTCATTTCAAAATTAAACTGTATCTTCCAATGGTGCCATATTGCTTCAGTGGCACTGTAATTCAGGTGCCTGATAGCCCCATTTTCCTCTATGGGCTGGGATCCCTGACTGGACAAAAACTCCTGTGGAAAACCACAGTCATTTGAATCCCATGATCCATCACAGGATCATGATGGGAGATGATCAGATGGGGAGACTATGTTGCATCATGGGAGATATAGTCTGGTCATGGATCCTGACCCTTACAGAAAAATGGAGACATCAGGCACCCGAACTATGACTTCCATGAAGCCAAAACAACAACAAACAACAACAGATCACAAAAAGATACTGACTCTTTTTTAAAAATGGATTTTTCACAAAAAAATCCAAAACTTTGATCAAAAATGTATTGAAATAGTTATCAAAATGGTGTTTATGAAAGATGTCTTTAATAGTTTCTATAAAACTTTCACAAATATTTTTGTAAAAGAAAACAAGGGTCTGTTTTCAACTCTGCAAAATGGAAAAAAAAATTGAAAGTGTCAACATTTTCCATGCATTTCTTTTCAAACCTACTCTAACTTGTAGTGCATATTTTCATGGTGCCTTTGGGTGTCCAGTAAGGGTAGATAAACCATTTTGGATGAGATATGAACAATCCCTCCTTGAATTAATTCCCCAAACTCTAATTCTGTAATAATAATGTAATTCACATTGCATCTTTATTGAAATTCAAATAAATTAGGGTAACATTTTATCCCCTTACATTTCATTTTTGTGTCCCTCTGACATTCTGAATGTCAGCCAATGCAAAATGCAGAAGTGCAAAGAAAGGTCCTGATCCTGCAAATTTGTGTATATGGCTAGACCCATATAGCTTCTCAGGGCCCCACTTAATCAAGACTCACTGGGTCTTCCTGTATATATGAGCATGCAGAATCAGGGCTGTGTTGGAAACCAAGCTGGTCTCACTAGATTCCAGCCCAATTTTGCAGGCATAGATAACTTGGGTAAGGTTCAAATAAGCATCTCAATGTACAGATCCATATCTGAACCAAATCTAAATTCAACTTTTTAGATTCACCCTTTACTAATGTCTGGGCTTGTCAGGTAATGAGGTGTGTCAGGTAATGGGGCCATCTCTATTCGTAATATCATCACTATGATCCATATTAATTTTGCTAGTTTAAAGCCGCTACGAAGTTCTTGTTCTCAAAATCTCTAGGCCTGATCCCAACTAGGAGTCCTATTTCTCTATCATATACCTCCAAACAAGCCTCTGTCATCTCCTGAACTGCCTGATTGTTGGGCCCGTGCCCCCAGAGCTTCTTCTGCTACAGGTCTTTGGCAGCAATTCGGCAGCGGGGGGTCCTTCCGCTCCAGAGTGGAAAGACCTCCCCCGGTCCCCAAATTACCACTGAAGCGGGACCCGCCGCTGAAGTGCTGGGTCTTCAGCGGCAATTCGGCGGCAGGGGACCCCCCCCCCGCAGGTTTTCGGGGCACTTCGGCAGCAGGTCCTGGAGCGGAAGGACCCCCCGCTGCCGAATTACCACTGAAGCAGGGGCCCCCCCGCCACCAAAGAACCCAGGCCCTCTGAATCCTCTGGGCGGCCCTGTCATATTATTTAGATTTTTAAGCTAGTTAATTAAATAGAGAGGTAGTGATGTTTACTTAATAGGTGGCACAGTTTCCTCTAAGCTTTATCAAACCTAACTTTTGACGTTGGGGTATGATATGTACTCCTGCAGGTGCTGTCTTTGATGAGCGATACATTTGAGGTTGCAATCATTCCTGGTCATCAAGGCAAAGTTTTTCAACCCAAATTAAGCTCCTTAGTTCATATTTAGGCACCTAGATAAAAGTAGCCTGATTTTCAAAAAGTGCAGCACCCAATTCTTCTGTGGAATTTCTGGATAGCCAGCACCCCTGAAAACCAGACCACTTTGTATTTAGACCACTAAGTACAGATTTATATCCGAATGAAAAATTTTGCCTCAGTGTCCCATGATACTCATGGGAAGAAGATTAAAACTTATCCTGGTGTTCAGGCCAAAATTCAAAACTAGTAACATCCAGCCTATCTAAATCTCCTCACTAGCGTCAGCCAGATATAGGAGCCTTCACTGTCTTCTAAAATGCGGTTGTGGTGTGATGCACTGTTAAATAACTATTACCTTTCACCCCAAAGGCACAAGAACTGCACACCAGCAGTGAGTGAAATAAGTCTCATTTGCATTGTTATAGGGCAAGCTGCCTCATTTGCAACCCGACATTCTGCCACAGTTTCCCCCTTCAAGGGGCTCCTTCAATAACTCATAGACCGTTGTCCACTCACAGCCTCTCTCAGATTCTGGTTTATTAAACGAATACACATTCAAAATAAACTTAGCAAATCCCTCTTCAAGTTTATCCATTTACCTCATCAGATCACTCCTAGGTCTTTCCTGCCTGTATCTCACTCCCCAAGTTCCAGGTTTCTCACCCCGAGCCTGCTTGCTTCCAGTACCACTATATTCCACTCTGGTCTCCCTGACAATGCTCCCAAGTTTCTCTGCTAGAGCCGACTTATCCTCAGCAGGCTCCGTACTCCACTCTTGTCTCCCTAAGAACTCTCCTTTTATATAAACTTGCTGCTCTTTATAGGAAAACCAGCTGATCCAGGCTTAAGTGTGTCTAATTAGTACCTAGGGCTGACTGACCCCAGGCCTTTAGCCCTTCAAGGGGCAAGCTTTGCTGCCTCAAACATAAAGGCCAGAGTTCCTTGAAGATTTCTGTGTAACCTTGAAAACGATCTCTCTCACCAAGAGAAGTTGGTTCAATAAAACATATTACCTCACCCACTTTGTCTTCCTAATGTTCCTTCAACTATTTAGGGCCACCTATAACGACTCATATGAATTGTCCTTTTATCTCCACTAGGGTTACCCCAAATTTTGTAAAGCCCTTTCAGACTGTGTGGAATAAAAGGTGATGGAATAATGTAAAATATTATCATTCTCAGATATTGTACTTAGTACTGAATTTTACAAATAATGTAAATATCCACAAGGCAGCATGACCCAATGGGCAGACCACTGAACTGGTCGGAGAGGGCATGGGTTCTATTCCTGCTCTTCCATTGATTTGCTGTATGACTGTGACCCTAAACAGCCTCCCAGTGCAAAAGGGCAAAGGACTCCCTGCTATCTGTTAATGAGTTTCAGCTGGCCTGACCATTCAGCACACCCCAAATCACTAATGTCATAGTGTCACGTAAGATATCAGTAGAAAGCTAATACCATACATATCATTCATATTATTGTGTGGTGTATAAATGGGGGACAAATTCAAAATTACAAACACACTGGGAATTGTGTTCTTTAAATGTGTCTGCCAGGCAATGCTGAAGTTACTCCAGTGTACATTAAGAGACAACAGGAATGCAATTTACATAAAAGGTAAACAGGACCATCAAAGCAACAAGAGAAGGAGATAACCACTCAACATTACAGCAGGGGAAGAAGATTGCAGTAACACATTAATTTGTATTTTAGCCAACACCAACATGGAACTTCCTTCAACATGAGACTCCATGTATCCTTCCTCACAGACTGACTGAATTTTATTTTGACGGAATAGCCTTCAGAAGAATCCATTTCAAAGGCTCACTGGACTATAAAAGAGAGAGGCAATGAACCCCAAGTGATCTTTCATCTAAGATGACAAAGGAACCGCACTTTGGACTTTGTGGGGGATCCTGACAAGAGAGGCGGTCAGCCATCTTGCTGGAAAGTAGATTGGTAAGGAAACTACCTTGAACAAAGGCTGTAGCTTCATTTGTTAAGTCAGCCTCTAGAAACTGGTTTTGTTTTTCATTTTTATTTGCTTGTAACCATTTCTAACTCTGTCCTTTATACTTGAACTCACTCCTATCTCCTTTTCTTGATGAACTTATTTTACTTGTGATCGAAACCAACCCAGTGCTGTGTTTGAACTGAAATGGTAATTAACTCCAGTTAAAGTGTTAAGCTATGCATTTTGTCTCTTTAGAGGAGAAAACAACCTTAGGGCAGATGGTTTGGGGAAAACTTTGGGACTGCTAATGTGTTGTGGACCCCCCTGCATAAGGTAATTGGTTAAGAGAGTGGGGTTATTGTGTTGCAACCAGGCTGCTGGGGTCATAGCAGTAAACTAGGGCTGCAAGGCACACAGATAGTCAGGATACTTGTCTGCTGCATGCTTGTCTGCTGATTGTTGCTGTCCAGGCTGTGAGCCACAAGCATCAGAGCATTTAAGCACCCAGAGCTACAGGGCAGGCAAAAACATAGCTGCTCACTGGCCTGGATTGCACCCCAGAATGTAACAGTGACATTATAACTTTCCAGAACAGTAATATCTTTCACAGAAAGATGCCATCTATTGGTTACAAACTGAATGAACTACATCATTTTAATAAATTTTATCCTAACTGGGAGAAATGTGCTGATATTTTTTATAGTTTAATATTAATAAATGTTCCCAGTTAGGCCTTGATCTTGGACAGGGACCCATATGAATAATTTCATGCACTAACATGGAGGCCCATTTACTTTGATGGAAGGGGTCTACTTAAAAGGTTCTTGGTGCAGGATCAGCACCTTCTCATTGTACTACAAAGTATGAAATGGAGCTAAACCACTCATTTCAAAGTCTGTGGTGGCCTTCTCTTCGTTAGTGGGTCGATCTCAATGTCTCTGTCAGTACTCGTAGTATTTTGTGTTTAGACTGGAAAGTTGCATGATTGCAATTTTGTGTAGAAATCTTTGCAAAAACGTATCTAAAGCATTGACACTGTTATCATGTATTTATCTGAAAGTTGAATGCCACTGTTACACGTAAATAATATCTGATTATATTAAAATTGAAAGGGTAAATTGGCCACATATATTAGGTTTATTTCTCTAACTCTGGTAGAGTTTATTCCCCTCTATTGATACTGCTAAACCTTTCACAAATGGTTTATATGTTGCTCTAAAGGCTTAATATATTATTATTGAAAATAAAAGATTAGGTTGCATCTAGTTCATTTATTATATTATACACACACATGAAGTGGAGGATCCCCAGAATGTTTCTATTTTCTCCCTTTTCATTCCCATCTCTCCCTTCCTCCTTTTTCAGTAATTTACTACAGTTTGGGACTGCTTGAAATATATTGATGAGGCTATTTACATTGGCTTGTCTAGCCCTGACTTTTCATATGTGATTTCAATAGTTTCTAGATCAAAATGGTATATATAACATCCAGAGAGAACTGAACCTCCAAACCTTTATTTTGTCCCTTATTACTAGGTAGAAGACAAAAGTGAATTGTGTATTTGGAAACAAAGTGCTAACCAAGTGAAGAAATGATTTCTTGAAAGAGAGCTTTCTTGTTTGATTTTTTGTTGCACATGGACACTGTGGAGAAATCTTTTTGTTATATGAATGCTGTACCGTGGGGTAAATCGACCAGTAAATTTAAGAAAGTGTAACCACAGTGATGTTGTCTCTTGCACATATTTACCACTAGAGGTCATTATATGCCTTTTTCAACAGAGAAGATGGCACCAATTACAACAATGCTACAAAAATCAAATTCTGTAAATATGCACTTCTGTAAAAGGTCTTCAGATCTGAATCATCTGTGAAGGAGGACTGGCAGAAACTTCACAACATGGAACTTCAAAATGTGGTCTTGTGTACATGCAAGTATGATTTTCCTATTGGATTTCATGTACTGCCATCATTTAAAAAAAACAAACCACACGTCTCCTTCTTTCATCTGTCCACCAAATTGCCACAATTTTAATTAGCAATATTTTGCCTTTACTACACACACACTTCCCAGCCTGTCATACAAAGCAAGCAAAATCTTTTCTGAAGGGTTATTGTTGTTGTTTTTTTTAAACCTACATTCAATCTAATATCAATTTGTCATGGCTTTCTATTTGCTTGTTTCCTAAGGAGAAAGCTTTAAGGAAGTTCAAATCTAAGAGAATCAGAACAGCTAGACCTATTCTTTTTTCCTGAAATGTTCCTTCACTTCAGTTAGTGAATAAGGTCACCATGAGAATAGACTTGATCTATTTTCACTTATTGGAACTAGTTATTATCTTTTTATGTCTATAAGCATTTGTATCAGGTTCTGGGGATCTTTTGTTAAGCATGACCTCTTCTAGGGGAAAGAGAAATAACTTTTGAAATCCAAAGAATTTTAGAGTTTTGAAAATAAACTCCCAGGAAAAATGTGTGAACAATGGGATTTGACATCACCACCATTTGGGACTTTTGGACAATCTGCTAATGAGCTTGCATTATGTACTCTTGTTATTGTCATAATAGAGTCATAGATTTTCAAGCCAAAAGGGATCATCTAGTCCAGTGGTTCTCAACCTATTTATCACTGTGGGCCACAAAGTGTTAGCTAGGCCACAGGTTGAGAACCACAGTGCCCCGCACCTAAACCCTCCCACAAACCCCTATGCTCAGTGCCCTCTGCCCAGAGACCCCTCCACAAAGTGGGGCCAGGAGTGGAGAGCTGGACATGGGGCAAGGACCCCAACCCCGGACACTGCTGCATGGGGACCGCAACCCCTGCTGTGCAGGGCTGGGGGGCAGCCAGGACCCCAAACCAGACCAGGACCCTGGACCCCACTGTGCGAGGGTTGAGAACTGCTGATCTAGTCTGATGTCCTGCATAACAAAGGCCTAGGTTTCTCCCCGTGATTTGTGAACCGAGTCCAACAACTTGGGGTTGAACTACAGTATATTTTTCAGAATGACATTCCATCTTGATTGGAAGACTTCAAGTGATAAATAATTTACCACATCCCTTGGTAAGTTGTTCCAACAGTTAATTACCATCACTGTTAAAAATTTGCATCTCATTTCCAGTGTGAACTTTTAGCATGAATATGCAAAACTGCGTGTGCAATTTGTGAAGAGTTCTATGAGAAAAAAAAAAAAGACCTTTCCACTCATCAGTGACAGTTAATTAAATATTTTGGGCAGTGTTTTCCCATGGTTTAGCACTTCATGGGCTAGATTTCTCCACATTACCCAACTGTGACTATGAAACAGGAAAATTATTTTGATCGTTGTCTATGGCTGCTCAGACAGCACCTCCGTATATGTGGAATATATAATACTTTGACCAATAAACAAAGCTTGTAAACTTCTAGGTTCCACAGTAACCCCTGTAGATGGTGTTCTTGAATACTGTATATTATAAAGCAACTTCAATCCAAATCTAATACAAACGGCTACATGCAATTATTTTTGAAGGGAACATCCTGCCGTTAATGAATAGTCCTTCATACCATTTTTAAAAGATATCCCAGCTAAGCTGCAGATTTTTTTGCCCTGGGCTCTTCTGCTTGTTGACAATACAGTTTAAGGACTAGCCCCTATAGACAGAATGCAATGTCCCCAAAAGGCTACAGCATCATCTCCTGCTGTTTCTGTTGTGAAAAACCCAGGACAAAGCAGGAATTCATCAAACAGCAAAGGGCTTCATTATTTGTATATTATCTTAATATGTACCAAAGGAAGACAAGGGTAATCTGCCTGCAAGCAGCTGGGTCTGAACACAAGTTATACTGCACAGTCTTCCTGAATGCACAGTAGGAAAGCCAGTCACCTTGTGCAAGAATATTATTCTTTGGAGAGAACACACTGGCACTGCTATTTTTAATTTGAGTTTCACCACCTAAGGATAGTCTGCAAACCTGCAGGAGCTTTTTGACTTTGAATCACTTTTGTTTTGTACATCCCCAGAGTTCAAAAGGGACAGCAAACCTGTCATTGGGAAGATGGATTCACCTTTAAAGAGAGGAAATATTACCCCACTGCCTTATTAGGAGGCTATTTGCTCCAGGAATGTCCCTGATACATGGCTCCCAATTTCACTGAATTGCATTAAAAACTCTCCCAGGTGGCATGCATATGAGCTTGTTTTTAAAAAGAAACCTAGTCCTCTACAGGGACCATCATCATTGATTTCCAGCTAATAGTCTTTTTAAAAAACAACTGAAGTGACACCATATTTTTTAAGAAAATTTCATATTTGTTCTTTTAAAAAAATCGTTAACCTTGTTTTATAAAGCCCTGGGCTGGTGGGCAGTGGGCTCAGCACTGTACTCTACACGCTGCTTCGGGTACCACAAGGCCAAGGATTTAATCTGTCTCATGGGATCACGGCAAAGCTTCCATGATAGTGGAAGTGGGGGCCATTCAAAGTAATTTACAGCCATTGCCCTGAAGAAATGAAGAGTAGAGCTGATTTATCATCATTGGCACCATTAATCCCAGGGTGACATTGAGCAAGAATGAAAGTGATGCAATGGCAATGGGGGTCCTATGGTATTTCCAGTCTATTCCTCCCAGCAGGTATGATCTTCATATTGAGATTCCTAGGGAAAGGAAGGAGTAAGGGGGAGATAAGAAAATAATGATTTGTAGTTTTTTTAATCATTGCTGCTGAAAGCCACATGCACTTTAATCATTGGCTGAAAGTAGAGAAGCTGAAATCTGCCAGGTGCAGGAGAAGGTGCTGCAGTACAGAAGATCAAGAAAAATAGGGGAATGATTTGTATATGGATACTGTGTTCATTCTGAGTCGAATTTACACACAAATGTGTATCAGCTCAGCAGGCTTTCCAGGAAGGGTTCTAAAATGAGAAGATACATCCAAGTTCTTCTACATTGATTTACTGTCTCTGAATTAACTGACAGACTCGAGAACATTAGGGTGAAATCCAGGCCCAGTGGAAATCCAGGAATTTCTCCCTTGACTTCAGTGGGGCCAGGATTGTACCCTTAAACTTTTGTTACTTTAAAGCTTGGGAAGTGTGGATTTTTAATAGGATTTTTATTTTGCTTAATTTAATTTCTCACTATATTGGGGTAGTATAAAAATCTTTTTGTATAATGGCATCATGTGCAAACAATTGATTAACACTATATTTGTATTGTTAGCCTTCTTTACACTGCTATATGGAGGATTTATAATCTAATGGGTGGTGGACTGTCGTTGTTGGGATAGCTCTAGCTCTATTTATACTTTTTTCCATTTTTAGTGGACCTATTGAAATTTAAATAAATGGTTCTTAACTATCAAAATTTTTCCCAGGGGCCTCTTGCACTGTGCATTAGGACGCAGAAAGAGCCTTTTGTACAGCAGAGTAATGACACATTCACAAAATAATTCTTCCAATTGGCCGAACAAGTTCTAGGGAGGGAAAAGGTGGTAGTTTTTTTTTTCTGCGATGCAAATAGCATTACTCGGTGATACACTGGGTCCAGAGGTAATTATCTGTTAGTGCCTCATTGTAATTAAACTAGAACAATTCCCACAATTATTTTGCCAAAGCTCTTGTTGAGAAAGAAGGACAGCATTTTTTTTCTTTGCTATTTTGTTCTGCCAGTCTGGTGTCCCTACTTTTCCTCTGATAATACAGCCAGACTCCCGGATTATAAATACCATCGCTGGCACTGGAGTATGGCCCACAAGAGCCTGTTTTTAGTTACCTTTAAAAGTCACTAGATGGCAGCAAGAATCTATGTTTCAAAGTCCAGTGGCTCCCACATGCTTTATTCCGTCAGTCATCTAAAACTAATTGGATATTTCATGTACACAGAGCTTAAGTAGATAGTCCCAAACCACATAATTTATATCCAGATTTCAAATCCCTCATAAAGCAGGCAGGAGAGGGAGGGTGGGATTCAGTGTAAAAATGGCCCAGACTCAGTATGGATTGAGATTCTGAAAATCAGCAAAGTTAAAGATGTTCAGAACCAAGGGTTTGGCTTGGTCTCATCTGTATATTTAATATATGCTTTCTGACCCCTAAAATCTATGAACCTGATTCTCTTCTCACTTGCAGGAGAGCAGAGCTGGAATAACTCCACTGAAGTTACTGGAGTCATACCAGTATATAGCTGATCTGAGTAATAGGTGAATCAGACCCTATTTCAGTTTCATTCTGTTTCTGTCCAGTTATCCTCTCCTTAGTCTCCCTCAGCCTTCTGCTGTTCCAAAATGATTGCCCTTGTATGGTAAGGTGTATGCACTAACATGAGGGCAAGCATCTTCTGTAACTGTTCTCTAGCTGTACACAACACAAATTGCGCAAACTGCGGGAAGCCTTCTCCCCTCCACCCCCACCCCACTCGCAGCCAGAGCAATACCTCCTGCCAGAAATATCACCTCAGACTTTATTTTTCTACTGTGGATGTGTGTTTAATTAACCGCCTTTTCTATGCTGTGTGCAAAGAAGAGAGGAGGTCACGTTCGCTATAAAATTAGAAAGCTGCTTTGCTTTTTTTCTTCTGAACTACACTTATCAGGTTTTCCCTGCCTGACTTACTATAAGCCTTGCACTGAGTTTCACCTTTCACCTATACCTCTTGCCAGGCTTTCTCCCTTCCCATGATAGGCCTTTGCCTTATAACAAGTTTCCCTTCTTTTTCTCCTCACTGCACTATTCCTTGTGCCTCACTTTCTCCAAATATATATTTTGAATGGCTTTTTTCTGTACACTTCCTGACACATGCTTTGTCCCAGACTTTCCCCTCCTCCTTCATCTCATAGGCCATTGCTTTGTACCAGGCTTTCCTCCATCTTACGCTTCCCCTTTTACAGTCACTTAGGGCCCTCCTTAGGCATAGGCAACATATGTGGCTGTGTAGGGCACCCAGGAGCGGCGCCAGGGTTTTTGGCACCCTAGGAGCAGGGCCAGCTCGCTGGTCCCACAGCTCCGGTGGACCTCCTGCAAGCATTCCTGCAGATGGTCCTCTGGTCCCGCGGCTCCGGTGGAGCTCCCGCAGGCAGCCCTGTGGTGGGTTCGCTGGTCCCGCGGCTCCGGTGGACTTCCTGCAGGCGTGCCTGCGGATGCTCCATCGGAGCCGCGGGACCAGCAGACCCTTCGCAGGCACGCCTGCAGGAGGTCCACCGGAGCAGTCTGCCACCCTCCCAAATCCTGGCACCTAGTCACCTAAATGGAAGCGCAGGCCCTGAGGGCACCTGAAAATTTGGGGCACCATTGGATCTTAGTGTTCACCCTTTCTGCATTCCTATCCCTGTTCTGACCCTTCCTGCAGGCTCCCACAGCTAGCTGCTGCAGCCTGGTGACTCTTACTCTGGAGAGGATCTAGTAACTTAAAAGTGAAAAAGTCTTCCAGCCTGCCAGACCTATTAGCACAATATTGAAACTGTTAAAGAGCCATTCAAGTGTTAATGGAGCCATTTAACAGGTATTTGCCAGTCCCCACGTATATATTACCAGTTTCTGAATTTACTGACAAAAACAGTTGCACATTACGCCTGGCTCATGAGACAGCTCATGGTGTCCGACACCATCAGGTGGTCCAGAGACATTTATACGGAACACATCACAGGACACCGTCAATACCACATTGAGTAATCAAGACTGCCGACCAGGGAAATAACCCATTTCCTTCCCTGACAAACCAAGGGATGCACCCCACCCACGTACTCATTCGCTACACTGATACTGACTTGGACTCCTTATACATTTCATGGGTGGCGTACCCGAGCCCACTTATCAACTGACACTTTAAAAACTCTTGCACCCCAATCTTGGTCTATGCCAGTTATGCGATATGTATGTATCTCTTCACCCTTGCAACCGATACCTGCAATCCCTCATAACTCAAGCCTGACCCTAGATGTACAGTACCTTCCCTCTTAACTTGTGTCTATTTAATTTTAAACATTAACTTTAATAAAAAATTTAAATCTGTTTTACTCAGAACATGTTAGTCTACAGGACCATAGTTTAAAATCTGCTTTAAAAATATTTCATTCGTGAGTTGGTGAAGATTATAAAATCACATCTCTAAAAAATCCTTGCATTTTTAGAAGCACAATCATTTTTAGCCTTTTATGCTTGAATCTTCAGACAGTTTTTTAAGTAAATCCTTCAAAAGACCACCTTTATCCAAAATACACATTTTAATTTTAATTACTAGAGTACAGAAAACTTGCTTCCAAAGTCTTCCTGTCCTTTCTGTCCATCTCTTTCTCCCTTCACCCCCTGTTGAGGAGAACCCTTAAAGGGACAACAGCCCTTTCCTGCCAGATGGCTGGGCAAACAAGTTTTCCTTTCTTTCCTTTGACTATTTGATGAACTAGTTTTAAGAGAACCCTCTAGTAAAATCAGTACTTTAGTAAGATATAAAATCCCTTGTTTTGCCTAAAATCTTTGGAAACATTTTTTTAAAGTTGGTGAAATTTCATAAACATGTCTATTGTTATGGAGATCACACAAAGTAAATTAGTGTTCCCTTTTTCTAAAAGAAATGAACATTGTTATGAACATACTAAACCTCTGTGACTGATTAACTTAAAATAATGTCTGTTTCAGTGAGTTAAATATGTAGTAATCAGGAATGATTACTTTATGAAGGCTTAAGAGTACATTTATAAAATATAAAATCAGCTTAGAAATACTGATTAAGAAATTATAAAACAGAGAAGAGTTGCATCATGTATTACATAATATTTAATGTTGTATTCAGCAGGACAGCTGACTCACCCTTACTAAAAAGTTTTTGCAAATAAATCTCTGACAAATTTCAGGGCATATCAAAAAACTGTGACTGACAGTTTCTATTCCCAAGTTTTCGTGCTTTTAATTAGGTACTTTCTGCATGTCCATTCTGCATGAAGGAGAGGGTATGCGGGTCTTTGTACGGAACTGTGACCATCCGCAACCATGAGGCAGGCCGGGCATCTCACTATCCTTTGCTGCCTCTTCCCCACCCCCACCCCTCAGGCTGCGAGTCCGGGCTGCCTTAGGGCATAGGGGCACCTGTTTAATAATGCTGTGTAGGGCCCCATAAATCCTAAGGACAGCCCTTACCCTCTTCCTCTCCGAGAAATATGGATTTTGCCTTGTACTAGACTTTTCCCCCACTCTCCACTGACTTATGCCTTGTACCAAAACTCTCCTTCTTTTCTCATTACCAGGCCATGCCTTGTACTAGGATTTTGTCAGTCCTCCCTGGACCTTACACCAAACTACTGCTCACACTACTGGTCTATGCCTAGTGGCAGGATTTTTCTTCTAGGTTAAGAATGAAAAATAAGGCTTTTTGGTACACACCTAAGTAACTACACAAGATTTGGGGGCTGGAGGGAGAGGCACTAATTATATTAGTGAAATCATTTTGTTTGACTGTATTTTCAGGAATTATTTATTCACCTTGATGCCTTTTGCAGCCTGGAAGACAATGCATTAGGCAGCCTTTTCCCAAATGATATCCCATTACAGATCTCTTCTGAAGAGCTGTGAAGGTTACATCAGTGCCACTGAGTCCTCCCACACGTCCTGTCTTTGCTAATGCATTCTACACATTCTAGCCAGCCTCATAAATAGAAACCAGGAATGAAGCTATTTAAAAATCATAATGAGCTAGCTGACTAACTCTCAAGTGGCACTAAGGTTTCAGAACTCTGAGACTGCTCACAGGTTTACTTTCCTGGCCTGGTTTGTTTTGTCCTCTCTCCCGCTCATATGCATACATCTGCTTACACCACGGATCAATTTTTAGGAAATTACCATAAAGGCTGAACATATATAGCCTATTACATCAGATTATGCTTTGAATGCATCTCAAAATAATGAAAACACATTGTCTAGCTCAAATAGCTATTTTAAGGATCCATGTTACACAATAGAAGAAATAAGACTGAATATCCATCTCTTCTACCAGGCGCAAGGCAGTTCCCACCTCCTTTTCATTTTTGTGTGACAAGCAAACAAAGAAGTGATGAGGAAAGGAAGGGAACTTCTACTAAGTGAGGCGACTGATTGCCAGGGTACTGGGTAGGGAGTTCATAGGATGATTTGCCTGGGGTTGCCATGTGCCATGAGAATGGAGGGCAGTGGGTTGGTATGGGCAGGAGGAAGGGTGCTGGAGAGGAGGATGGATTAGGTTGTGGGCAGTAGATAATGGGGATAGTAGTTAGTGAGGGACAGTGGACTGGGGTAAGGTTGCACTTTCCCCAGAAGCTGATTTTAATCAGGAAGAGGAGGCCAGATAGACCTGTACTTTGTAATTCGATATGGGCAAAACCTAGTAGTGCCAACCCCAAGCATAGATAAATTATGAGTCAGGCCCTGAAAAAATCAGAAGATTGGCTTTATAATCATGAGCTTTGATCAAATAAATATTAGGTTCTGTTTCTTTGCCTTTGGGTTTTTTAACCTGAGTGCATCCTGAAGGCTAAATTTTCAAGGTTTTCTCTGCAACAATAAGGATTATAAATTTACATTATTTTAAATGCAAGGTGTGAGTCTCATGTAATCACATGCCCCTGGGAGCTGAGGCTTTACAAAAAAAATACAAATATTGCAACACTTGTGACAAAATTGCAAGAGTTGGCGGTGCCAAAACAACTAAATAATCACATAATCCTAGTCCTGGTACCCTTGTCATCCCATCCTGTATATTGTTGTAGCTCTCACCTGTTCATTGGATTACATCTGTGCTTAGACTATAAGCTCTGTGGGGCAGGGACTGTGCCTTCTCATATGTCTGAAGAGAGTCCAGCACAGCTCTTGTTACTATCAGAATAAAGCCATTAATATAAGAGAGCATAGAAAACAAGAGTTTTGCCTCAACTAACTCATCAATAAGGCAGTACATTCAGTGCTGTCCATGGGCTCAACTGGACAGCGGCTCATAACTCCCATCTTCTTCACTGGGATTTCCATGTATAACACTACTGCCAGGTGACAATGGAAGCAACAAGGGCCAGTTTCAGTCTGTCCAGGGAGTCCTTTTTCTTTTGAAAAAATTCAGTCAAAAAAGTTTAGCCACAACTAAGAACGAAGCTCAGGAGAAATAAGTTTTTTGCCCGAGTTAAAAAATTCTGATAACCTTCACTTTGAAGACCATTAGCATCCCCCACCCCCATGCTTTGGAGCAAGGAAGGTGGCATGTGTGTCAAGGATGCACCTTTTGAAATCCGCATGAAAATCCAGCCAAATTTTGCCAAGTTATAATCCTTTGGAAAACTTCACTTTGCACATGCTCAGTAGAGACTTATTAAACATTAGCAGGCAAATCCCCCAAAGATTCTGTCTTCGCTGAGCATAGTCAGGCTGTGGCTGAGTGAGTCTTTCCCTGCAATTGCAGTTCTCAGCTGCTTTGGACTGTGCCAGGTTTGGGCACCTGGACTTACAGCAAGAATCCTGTCACTCCTGTGCTCTCAATGCCCGCCATCCCTGCCACAGCAGGTACACAGGGAATGTGAAAGAGGAAGCTGCCTGAGTGAAAAGCAGAGAGGACAAGATCTAGACCTGCAGAGGGAAGTGACGGGAGTAGATTGGGGCAAGAAATCTGAGGTGCAGGTGGGTGTAAACTGGGCTGGGAAGCTGGCAGGGTGTGGCAAGGAAAACTGGGAGCTGGGGAGGGAAGAGTTAGATGGGCTGTGCAAGGAAAATGGGACTGGGAAGCAGGGAAGTAAATAGGTTGGGGAGAATGAAAGCCAGTGGTGGAGAGCAAGACTGAGATCAGATAAGGGAGCTAGGGGGAGGAGACTGGGCCTGGCTGTGCAAGAAGACAAACTGAGAACCAGTAGAAAGGGGGAAGAGGAGACAGATCTGGCAAGGGGAAGAACTGTGACTGGCTGAGCAGAGACTTGGAGCCAGTGGGAATGAGGAACATGGGTGGGGTAAGTGACTGGAGGCCAGAGTGGGGAGAAAGATGGATTTTATAAGGAGCCAGAAAGGGTGAAATTGGGATTTGTTGGAAAAGGAGACTGGGGACCAGGTGCTAGGGGAGTGGGAGAGAACTGTGACTGGCTGGGCAAAGCATATGAGATGGGGAGTCTGCAGGGGTGAAACTAGAATTTGTTGGGCAAGGAGACAGGGACCTGGATCAGAAATCTGAAGAGAAGAGATTGAGAATGGCTAGGAGTGGAGAATGGAACTGGGATGAGGAACCAAGGGATAGGGAAAAGACAGGACTGGGCCAGGTTGAAGGGGACAAGGCAGAAGGCGGCCACACTTAGGGGGGGAATGGTCTGAAAACTCTATGCCCACTAAAGCAGAAAGCATGGAATAGGAATCCAAGATTCCTGAGTCTCACCTCTGCTGTCAGCAAATATTTGTGAAATCCACTGGCAAAACTTTCTCATTCCCCCTTAGTGCTGGACCATTTAGAGGATAACCACCTACTACTGCTAACAGTTACTTTTTTAGCTCAAGGGGCAGAAGTCAATGCAGTGGATCTAAAGGTTCTAATTCTGCTGATGAACCATGGGATGCCACATCATAGATTTTGTTTGTTCAATTTATTTTTTTAAAAACCCTAGGAAATTACACACAGAGAAATCTCTACATTTTAAGAACATTATTAAGGTTGAAAGGTCAAGCTCTCAAAAGTCAGGATGTGCTAGAACTAAGTTTGCCTGTGGCTTAGTCAAGTTTGACTTGTTTTTCCATGGTATATTGTAATTTATAATATAAAATACATTTCAAAACAAAAAATAATCAAACTATTCTGTTCCAATCAGCTCAACAAAGAATGTATCAACTTTATCAAAATGCTTCATTTCAAAAAAATTTCCAATTAATTTTGTTCAAAATCAACATGTGGAAAAGCATGTGGAAAAATTGGAAAGGGCAAGGAAAATTATTAGGGGGATGGAGCATATGACTTATGAGGAGAGGCTGAAGGAGCTGGGATTATTTAATCTGCAGAAGAGAAAAATGAGGGGGGATTTGATAGCTGCTTTCACCTACCTGAAGGGGGGTTCCAAAGAGGATGGATCTAGACTGTTCTCAGCAGTAGCAGATGACAGAACAAGGAGTAATGGTCTCAAGTTGCAGTGGAGGAGGTTTAGGTTGGATATTAGGAAACACTATTTCACTGGAAGGGAGGTGAAGCACTGGAATGGGTTACCTAGGGAGGCAGTGGAATCTCCTTCCTTAGAGGTTTTTAAGGTCAGGCTTGACAAAGCCCTGGCTGGGATGATTTAGTTGGTGTTGGTCCTGCTTTGAGCAGGGGGTTGGACTAGATGACCTCCTGAGGTCCCTTCCAACCCTGATATTCTGTAATTCTATGAACAGATTCCTGCAGAATTTTGACGAATCGGCATTTTCAGTCAGAAAAACATTCCATTGAAAAATTTTTGACTGGCCCTAGTTATAATACATGTAAATGAATCTGGCCAAAGCTATCTTTTCTATTTCTTCCTTAAAGAGGGAGCAGAGACAGCCACCCAACTAAGTTTTCAGGCCCTGGGACTTATACCTGATGTAGGAGTTATAGCTGTTGGCCCCCAAAGGGTATTTAGGATATTGTGAACTCAAGGAACTGAAACAAAATAAAGTTAAAGTCTCCCAGTGAGCTTGTCTTTTACTGCAGAATAATTTGAGTTGCCAGGGACCTCTGATTTGAGCCATCTAGTCCATTACTGCTGCAGGATAAAATTAATTAGCCCAAAAGCATTCTCAGTGGAAGATTGAGAGTGCAATCATAGGTATTGGCAACAACTTCATATTTTCATTGACAGCGTGTTCCTTTGTATTAATGGCTCATATAGTTATCGGGTGAAATCCTCACCCCACTGCAAAGTGGATAGAAATTTTGCTATTGACTTAAAATGATGCGTGAAACCTTGGCTCTGTTGAAGTCAATGACAAAATTCCCATCGACTACAGTGGGGCCAGTATTTCACCCTTCAGGGTCTTTCCACCCTATTAGGTTACCTAAATATTCCCTGCTGCAGCTTGAATCCACTGATATTTGTCATGTGTTTCGTGACAGTGAGAATAGTTCTGTTGTACCTCTCCCTCCTTTTTAATATTACGAGAGGCCAAAGGAGACCCGCCCCTATCACCTAGGGGCACCTAGAGGAGTAAGTCACTGCCATTACCAGATTCTGAGAGCCCGATCAAACAAGAAAATAAAAACAGATTTTAGATGTTCAGCTTGAAACCCTTTAGCACTTCTAAAAACTAGCCCCTTAGTACAGGTGACTCTCCTTGACTTCAGGTGGTATTTGGGATGTTCCACACTCTGTAAATCTCTGTTTAACTAAAACATTGAAAATATGGGTTGTATAGTCTTGACTGTGTGCCCTGTGTGGATGAGGTTTGCAAGTGTCAAGATCTTTGGCTAATCAATGCTTCCAGGCTGTCTTATGCTCCATAAAAACAGAGATAGGGGAAAAAATCTAAGGGCAGCCCCCGAATGCAGAAGGAAAAAAGATGGGAAGGAATTTTATTTTCAGACTTCTAAAGGGGTCATACCTGTGAACAATGGAGGAAGCACAAAAGTAAGTAATATATTAAATGTTCTTGAAAGTCTCCTTTTAATTATGAAGAAAATAAGAATGAAACATGCTTTGCATATGGAGAGGTAAGAAAAGCTCACGAGGTGTGTGACAATAACTACATTAACTGAAAGCTGCTTATGCACCGTGCAAAAATAAAAGACTTGGAGAGTGCAACCTATTCTCATTAGCTGTACACAAATTCACTATCTGACAAATCTACCATCCTAATGAAATTGGTAAGGTGAGTTGGGAAGGAACTTCAGCTGCACAGTGACCTAGCTTTTGTTCTTCCCTTTTCTTTGGTAGTAGGGTACTCTGCTGTTGCTGAGCTCATGTATGCACAAGCCTCATGGGTCTCTGTTGTCATCACCACCACAGCATGTGCTGAGCACTTGAGGAGAGGGAGTGTGATGCTTATTGGGTGCCTTACAATGAAAACAAATGTTCTCTAAAGTCCATCCATCCACCCATCTGCCTGCAAAGAGAACCCTCCATGTACCAATCCTCCCCTCACACACACACACACACACACACACACACACACACACACAAACTTCATGGAAGATGAGGCACAGCCCCACACTTCCCTCACAACCAGCAGAAGGTTATTTTTGGGAGGAGGAACCCAAGGGAGTGGGGGCTATGTGGGACAAAGGAGGACAGAGTGGTCTAGAGAAGGGATAGGAACAGATTAATATCCACAGCTCTGCAAGGATTCAAAACAAAATAAAATACAGCCAGAAGCTGTAATATTGTTTCTGTGGAGCCTAGGCGGTTGCAGGCATCCTCCTTAAAGAGGGTGGCTGGGGGCACTGTATCTCATGCAACTCTGCAAATTAATCTTAAAAGATCCAAGAGAAAAAACAACATACTCTAGAGCAGTTGTGTCCAACACACACAAGTGTTTCAATTCTGGGCTCTTGTTCTATTACTTTACCAGAACTACAAATAGGGGGAAAGGGAAAGAACCGAACAGCTCGAATCTACTGGATACAGAGCAGCAACTGTCTGAAACATGAAGGGCCTGGGAAGAATGTTATAATTATGTAACCCTTCTGCCACATGAAGCCAGCAGCAACAAGGGCCAGGTTCAGAATCTAGGGGTTCCTTTTCACCAATACGACACAAAACCAGCTCAAGCCCCCACCCAGTGACCTGTGACAATTACACACCACCCCCAGGTGCCTCTAAGAGGCAATACTGCCCCTCTCTCAAGTATAGAGTCTAAGTGTAGCAAAAACTTGTAATAAAAGGAGGGAAATAACTCAGCATTAATTTGGGAAAACACCACAACTAGGGTTCATAAACATAAGCCATGAGCAAAAGATGCACTCAACTAAGTTGGGCAGTCTCCTTTTCCCCTCAGGTTCTTAAGTCCATAAACCCAAGAGTTCCTTTAATGTGCCCATCCCTTCTCTGTGCCCCACTCACAGTTGCTGTCCTTGGCCAGTTCAGACCCAGAGTTCAGAGGTTCACCCACAGAGTTCATCTCCCACCCTGTGGGGTGGGGAGGGTAAGGAGGCACTTTACACACTGCACTGTTGCGGGGCTTTACTCTGGCCCTCTTCACCAGCCTCCCTGCTGGCCACTTGCCACACTCTGCACCAGGCACCCTCCTGACTACTTGCCAAGATGTCTTCAGGGCCCCCCACACACATTTAACACAGCTCTCAGTGATTTCAGCTATTAGTGGGAGAGCCTCACTGATGGTGCACACTGGGCAGTCTCTTGCAATAAAGATATCATCCCAAAGTAAGTCTAATACTTGAATCTAGGTACCAGTGATTTCAGCTCTGCAGCCTGTAACAAAACTCTCAGTTGAATCTAAATTAGCTCTTTTACTATACCAGGGAGGGAGGCTCAAATGATGGCTAGGACCCTTAAACAGACCCCACACATTCAATGCACTACTCCAACTCTTTGGGCTTTGGAACCCATATCCCCTGCCTAATGAATGCTGTTCAGTTGAGGGTGAGTCCTTCCATCAGGGTATGCCAGGTACAGTTCTGCTGCCCTCGGTTCACACAACAAGGATAACAACACTTTATTATTCCTGCCCCAATAACAAGGATACTGGGGATCCAACACCAGCCACAAGTGATCATTTGGACAAGCAATCTCATCATGCAGAGCACCGAGGCAGAGTGGGTGTGTCCATGCAAACTAGATCAGCTTCTGAAGTCTTTTTCCACAGCTCACCACTAGATGTCAGCAGAGAGCTGATTCAGACCGCTTACAATTACACCTCTACCTCGCTATAATACTGTCCTCGGGAGCCAAAAAAATCTTACCGTGTTATAGGTGAAACCGCATTATATCGAACCTGCTTTGATCCACCGGAGTGTGCAGCCCTGCCCCCCTGGAGCACTGCTTTACCGTGTTATATTAGAATTTGTGTTATATTGGGCCATGTTATATCGGGGTGGAGGTGTGTCTCCCATTCTATAAAGTCTGTTCTGTCAACCAGGTTGGTGCATAGTCCATTTTCACATAATCCCTACTCCAGTTCATTGTCAGGCACATATAATGCAGCATGTCCCTCCATCCCTCTCCCCACAGCATCTCCGCAGACTCTCCAAAGAACATCTCCATTCTGTCCTGGAACAAGAATGACAAATCAGCTTCATTGTGTCCCAAAAGAGGCTGTGCAACTTCCAGGACAAAAAAAACCTAAACAGCTAATTTACCTCATGAAATCAGCTCTATAGTTTCAGATTGCTTTTTATTTCAACCCGTTTTCATTTCTTTGTCTCTTGTCCAGGCATCAGTCTGTCTGTTCATTCACCCAAAAGCTGATTTCATATGGTGATGTTGGGAGCAGTTCTTGGAACTGAGCTTATCCAGCAATCAATAACCCTTGGTATGAAACATTTCTGGCAATCCAACCATCTTCCAGAAGCAGGAGGCTTTAGGATGACTTACAGTATCACAAAGTGATGTGACATTATGCATGTCACTGAATTTATACCTATTACAGATGCACTTTTCTGCCTCTAGTAGAGCAAGTGAAGGGCTTTGAGATATTAGGATCATAGAATATCACAGGAGGTCATCTAGTCCAACCCCCTGCTCAAAGCAGGACCAATCCCCAAATGGTCCCCTCAAGGATTGAACTCACAATCCTTGGCTTAACAGGCCAATGCTCAAACCACTGAGCTATCCCTCCCCCTGGTCTTTGTTCTTGATTAACGAAAACATTCTTGGCAAATGCTTTCGCTTTGGTCTGTCTTGCACTGGTTCAAGAATTTCACCTCTAGTGGCACAATACAAATGTCCCCGGTTGTCCCTCTTGATCATGGCCCCAGTTCCAAAAACCAACAAAATAGAACCGGAGTCCTATTCCATTATTCCTAGCTGGAGTATTCCGGCGACCAGCCTGCTTTGAACACTCTAATTTTTTCAAATATCAGGAGAGTGTACACAGAAGAGTTTTTAGAGCTAGGAGTCTGAAATCTCACATACACAGCCCAGTAGCCACTATTTTCCATTGCACTGAGCTAACTAATGTGCATGCTTATGCCTCCACAGGACAGAATCAGAACTGCTCAACTGTGTGTCCTAGGCCTCAGGCTGCTGAAGGATGCTAAGATTCTCCTTCAGCTCAGATGGTTGGGGGGTCTGTGCTTTTGGAGGAGGAGAATCTGAATTCTATCCTCAATGTCACCATGAAAAGGACCATAATATGCAACACAGTGCCAGCTGTGAAGTCCTCAGTGGCCACAGATTTATTATACTGTTATTTATATCAGATGCAATGTTTTGCCATATTTTACTTACACTTAATATTTCTTTTACTGGTTACTTCACTGTAGCATGTGAGATGACAGATAAAAAGAATGCCTTGAGAGACAAAGCAAATCATTTCTGGCAAAAACTGTTTAAAAATAAACAGTCTGTCCACCTCTATTTAACGGCTTCCACTTTCTAAAACAAATGTTGTTGAAAAATTAAACACTATTGCATGCTGGCCACACAAAATATAAAGCAGCTTTTTCTCTCGTTTAATCTTCCCCGGGAATGCTGTGGTTCATCCGCCACAAGACTATTTCCTGAATCTTATCTGGCCGATTTACAGGCACTCTGAACTGTGTTCAACCTAGTAGAATACATGTATCAGATATAGAAAAGGGGATTTTTGGAAAATGTCAGCTTAAATGGTTCAGCCATTTCCTAGAACAAGGCTTGGGGAAAATACATTGTGTTTTACAATGTTAAATAAATTCTGGTGATGTTTCTTTGGAAAGCTTTAACTTTTCAAGACTCTCATAATGCAGTCGCACGAAGGGGCTAAATAAAGGTTGCACAGGCAAATTCATTCTGGCATTTCCTAACTTTTATGTGCTTAACTTTGCAATCTTAGTAATGTTTTTAACTGGTTTGTGTGTATGTGTAATTACAATATAGAAAATATTTTATTGTCTCCACCCCCATTGAACTGTTGTCCTGGGGGTTTTTGGTTTTTTCTATTACATTATGACCTCTGCAGGGAAGGGACTGTGTCATCTCAGATATTTTGGAAGCACCATTTACAGATGTATGTAAATAATTATTTATAATAAGTCACCTGAAACTGTAAGTAAGCACTGCTCTGTTAGTGTTTTTCATTAGGTTAGTGAAGGTTACAAGTCTGTGTCATATTCTTAATTCAGTGTTTTTCTTTATGTCGATTTGGAAACACTTGTAAACCAACATAAGTAGTTAATAAATATATAGACTCCTGTTCACTTCTCAGCTACACCCTTCCAACTATTTTGATTTCACTCAAGTTGCACATGCATCACTGAGACAGAACTTAGACAATAGTCTTCAGCTTTGGACTGTGTGGGAAAAAAAGGAAACCAAGATAATATTCTCCACGTTACAAGGAAGACTATCGTGTTATTCTGATTCTTCCAAGCATGTTTGACATTAACTCCTTCGGCCATTTGAACCTACATCTCTATTTTATTATTACACTAAAAGATATAAATCAGTTTTAATGCAAAAGCCTCTTGTGTATGCACATAATTTCCTTTGGGGTTGTATAGATACTTGTATAATAATGTATCCTGTTCTCTCTTTCTAGGTAGTTTTATGCCCTCCCCCTACATAATATCCCAATGTACCCTAAGGAGTTAAAACCAAACTAATAATAATACTCTCTAACTCTTTCTTCCTTCTCAGCCTGTGGTAGAAGAAATAGTTTGATTCTGATGGGGAGTAAAGGGAATTTTTTTCTTGCTTTCATTGATTCATTATTATTAGTTAAGGCCTCATCTATTCCCATTAAAGTTAATGGTAACCTTTCCTTTGCTTTTAATGGGAGTAAGATCAGGCCCTTATACCTATGCCACTAGAGTCCAAAATGTTCTTGGTGCTGTACTACCATGTAGGAAGACAGTTCCTCCCCAAAGAGTTTGCACTCTACAGTACTAATCCTTCAAAAGCTTACACAGAGACTTAAAAAAAAATGTACACAGGTAAGTATTCCCATTGATTTCACTGGGATTATAAATGTGTGTAAAGTTAAGCACATGCACAAATCGTTGTAGGATCAGGGCCTAAAAAGAAAAGAAAACAGATCAAGAGTGGGAAAAATGAGCCAAGTGCTGAATGGAACTAATGGGGACCCAGCTGCTCAGTCCTATGTTCTGGTTTTGATTTTAATTAAGCAAAATGCATAAGTGACCCATGCTGCATTGTCACCTTTAGTACTAAGTCCCTCCCACTTCCATTTTTCTGCTACCCTCATTTATATTAGCGAACCCAGGCTAATATTTCTTGTTTGGTATTTTAACCCTGGACTTTTACAAAAAACAAAACAAAACAAAAAACACCACCACCCAACTATGCTTAATTTTAATTTTTCATGTGTCTTTTAAAAAAAAACAAGGTTTACATGTTTTTTTTGTAAACCACCCTAATCTTTGACATTTTAAACAATTTTTGTCACCCTTTTTATCCTCTGTATATTTTTAATCTTTAGCCCATTTCCTTATACCATTTTTGTTTATATTTAACAGCTTTTTTAATTTCGGTTTCATTTGAACAAAGCCACTTAAAAGAGGGATTATATTTTAGGCGTAGTCTGTGGTTTTGCCATGTGGGATGTTTTGGCAGCAGAACTAGAATAGGAGGGAGAAAAGGATGAAGAGAAGACCCAGAAGATGAAATCAGCCTGGCTCCACCCTGGCAATGGTTTTAACAAGCTTGAGTTGCTGGAGGGTTGTTTGATTCATGCACCTATCCATCCTCCACCATTGTGTTGCTTCTCTTCAGTGCCCCTTGTGAAGCACTAATGCTCTAGAGAAAATGGGCCAGGAACTTAGCTGGTGTAAATCAGATCATCAAATAGGGCTTATGCCAGTTTATGCCTGCAGGGGACCTGACCTATATTAAAGATGGTTTCACTGAAACAAACTCTTTTAGGCTACATCCACAGCGTACATGAGTGGTGATTGCATGTAGGGTATGTGTAGCTATACACCAGAGTGGAAAGCAGACTGCATCCACACTACTGTGTGTAGCTACATTGGTCAGTGAATGGCTTTGGCAGTCACGAGGTGGGGGAAAAGCTCCAGCAACAGGGCCTTTCACTGCAGTGAGGATAGGCTCTAGCAGGGAGGAAGGAAGCTTCTGAACCAATTCCTCTCTGCCTCCACCCTGCCAGACCCTCCCGCCCACTGGAGTCTTGGCAGTGGGAAGGCAGAAGACCCTACACTGCTAAAAATAGCAGTGTAACTGGAGAGGTACTGTTTGGGCAAGAGAAAGCCATGTAGGGTATATACCCAGAGGCTTCAGATGTGTCTTTACTCAACTTGCCTAAGCAGTACCTTACCATCTACACTGTTATTTCTACCTAGACAAGAGCAGCGTGCTGTGTATGTACTGCATCTGCCACCAAAAGAAGTGTGCAGTGTAGACATACCTTTAAAAAGTAACAAGAAGAGAGGAAACTCTGTGCTGGAAATTGACAAGTGAATGTCCTTATTCCCAAACAACTGACAAAGCCCCATAGATGGAGTCTGTATTGTTTTGTACAGGGAAACACAAATGACCTTCAAACACAAGATTCAGACGATGATGTGGATTTTGATCACCCCAACATTTAATATTTGGATACAGGGATTTTGTTCAGCCTATAATAAAGAAGAGGGACGGCTGAAAAACTCCATTTTGGAGTCTGGATTTCAACATATACATCCCAACAGCTAGGAAAATATAATTTTGTTATCACTCTAATGAGGATCAATTTTCCAGAAATGTATCTTTGAAAAGGAAAAGAACAACAAGATAGTGTTTATCAGCTTCTCTGGGCATATGACTGCCAGGAGTCAGTCATTTTGTGTGACACTCACACATTTGTCAGACATGTTATACATACCCACAGCACAGCTGGATCTTCATGTATTGAGATAGACTGCACACAAGAGCTTCACTTCCATGGCTGAGCACTAGAGGACACAGTGGCACCTGGCCAGTATGGAGCATCAAGGAGCCAGAGAAGGCAGTGGTGGTGTAAACAGAGACAGGCAGGAACAGAGAAAGCGGCTGAATGATGGACTCAGAGATTAATAAGGAGAGGACAGAGTGGGGGGATTCTGAATGATATGAGCAAGTGAAGTAGCTGGTTTTTTAGTGCACAATGTCATAGGACACCCAGTGAGGCCAGGTCTACACTATACCTTAAGTCAGTATAGCTACGTCGCTCTGGGGTGTGAAAAATCCACACCCTTGAGCAATGCTGTTATACCAACCTACCCCAGGTGTAGACAGCACTAAGCCAACAGGAGGACTTCTCCCGTTGTCATAGCTACCATCTCTCATGGAGGTGGATTAACTAGGCCAATGAGAGCCATTTGTTTAGCTCCACAAATATATCTGACTTATCCCAATTTTGCTGGCAGGTTACATGAATTTTAATGCTCCGAGTCAAACTTATGGCGGTTCCTGATCTGGCATGGCATGATGCATCCATGTAAATTCCCCTTGGTGCTAGCAAATGGTATGTGTACTATTCCAAGGCATTGCCAAAGCTCAGGCTGGCTAACATCCCAAATAGAGGCAGACTGTGTGGTAACTCTGTGAGACAGGTAAGCATCCATGAGAGATTCATACAGCTGAGATCAACAAATTCTTTTCTTTTATAACATGAAAGATCTTTGAAAGATGAATAGCCAAGGTGCTGTCCAACCCCTGGGATTAGGAAGGGCTTGGATTTATGTTGACTTTGTCAATGTAGACAGGGCACAGGATGCTAGCAATGCAGGAGGAGGTGTTCATGATCTCTCACCTCCCACAAAAGACCATAGGAGGCCAAGATAGCCTGAAAGCAGGTGCTGCCATCAAAAAGGCATTGCCAGGGGAGCTGGTGGAATGCAAGTATCCCCTCAGCAGCCTCTGCCAGTGGGGCTTCCATGGCTGCCTTAAGGGAAGATGATGACAGTACCAACCTCTGGGACTTAGGGAACAAAGAGGCAATGTCAAAACCTTCCCCCAGAAATCCTAGAACTAACATGCTGTTTGCTGCACCACCCTGTTCACTCTGCTGGTGTGTTCTACCCTGCAAAGGGGGAAAAGTCCTGGAGCCTAGGCTCCAGCCCAAACCTGAAAGTCTACATTGCAAATGTATAGCCCTGCAGTCCAAGCCCCACAAGCCTGAGTCAGCTGACACAGGCCAGCAGTGGTTGTTTTAGCTCAATGTAGACATATCCTCACAGGTCAAGGGCATGCAGATCAGCGTTGTTAACATTTCCAGTGCTCCCAAGGTTTGAGGTTGTTTCAGGCCAGTTTGTTACAAAACATTCTCCTGGGCTATTATTTTTACTCATTCTACCTCTCGCATTCTCCCCCACTTTAAAATTTCTCAATTCAATTCATTGCTTTTTGAGAGCAGGATTAAAGATATATACTCCATAAGCAGATAGGGATGGGGGTTTTTTTGGTTTTTGTCGGTGACTACCAAAATTCATTTAATAAATCTGCAGACTAGGAGTGTTTATGCAACCAGAGTAATGAACTTAATGCCATGGTTCGGTATGTTAATCTTTTAGGGGAAAAAAGAAAGCAAGCATCTCCAGCAATGCCTTGTTCAGCTATTTGTGGATTATTCTGCCCTTTGATGTTCTGATGAAGCAAGTCAGGGGGAGGGGAGCACTGAACTTAAACGTGATTAGGGCTGGAGAGATGCCATCTGTGAAGAGTTTCAGATTTGCAATACTTCAAGCTTATTTAGATTTGGCACACAGCCCAGTTAGTACATTACTTAAGAGGTCCAATCTCCATAAGCACCACGAAAGGTCATAAATATGCCTTCCACGCTTGGTCATGCTGTTACGCAAGAGCTCAGCTGTGTATCACTTCTACAGTATTCTGGGGGTGCCTCTCACTGAGAACCAAAAGGAGAAAGAACTTCATTATGCAGTTTCTACCTGTCCCCTCTCCCACATAGGAGAAACTGCTCCTAATTCAGCAGAGATTTGAAAAAAAAAAAAAAAAAAGCTACAGTAGCGAGCCAGAAAAGCTAGTTTTATAATTATTTCCAAATTAATTCAGCTTTGAAGTCTCAGGGCATGTCTCCTTAACCAGAGGCATGGAAGCTTTGCAGGTAATCCTTCCCTTAATACTCAAGCTTGACACAGTCTAACTCTCTTGCATGACTACCTTTATGGGACACTGTGCCCAGTCAGAAATGCAGTACACCAATGGCTCTCAACCTTTCCAGCGTACTGTGCCCCTTTCAGGAGTCTGATTTGTCTCACATATTCCCAAGTTTCACATCACTTAAAAACTACTTGCTTACAAAATCAGACATAAAATATACAAAAGCGTCACAACACACTTATTGAAAAATTGCTGTCTCATTTTTACCATATAATTATAAAATAAATCAACTGGAATATAAATTCTGTACTTTATTTCAGTGTATAGTATATACAGCAGTATAAGCAAATCATTGTCTGTATGAAATTTTAGTTTGTACTGACTTTGCTAGACCTTGTTATGTTGCCTGTTGTAAAACTAGGCAATATCTGAATGAATTGATGTACCCCTGGAAGACCTCAGTGTACCCCCAGTGGCATACATACCCCTGGTTGAGAACTGGGTTGGGGGAGAGATAGTTCAATGGTTTGTGCATTCCTGCTAAACCCAGCATTGTGAGCTCAGTCCTTGAGGGGGCCACTTAAGGATCTGGGGCAAAAGTTAGTACTTGGTCCTGCTAGTGAAGGCAGGGGCTGGACTCAATGACCTTTCAAGGTCCCTTCCAGTTCTTGGAGGTAGGAATATCTCCTATTATTATAACCACTGCAGTATGCAAGGTCCCTTCCAGTTCTTGGAGATAGGAATATCTCCTATTATTATAACCACTGCACTATGCCATTTCCAAGGAGCAGTAAATGAACAGTCCACCTTTTGTGCAACCAATGCCATTTTAATGCTTCAGTACATCTTCTGAAAGCACCTAATGGCTAACTTAGCCCAGCTGAACACTGGAATGGAAGAAGACATTGATACAGGGTTTTTTTGTTTTTTGTTGTTTTTTTTAAGTGGGACCCCATAAAGAGGCAGGTCACTAAGCAGTGTGAGAAGACCAAGGTAAATGTGGCAGAAAACACATTCCCGTATGATCCCAAACAAAAGTTTAAACAACTGTAAAATCTGGTGCCCCTGAGAAGCCCCATAGGAGGAGGGGTGCATCTGAGCGGTGCCCAAGTTAAGGCAGCCAGTAGAGTAGAGAAATGGAAACTGCCTCGCTAGTGCTCTAAGACTGTAATTCTGGCCCCAGTGAAGTCAATGGCAAAACTCTGATTGATTTTACTGTGAGGATTTCACCCCAGGTTTCTTCTTCAGCTCTTAGATTCTTTGTTCTATAAAAGACTACTTTAAACTGTAGTTGTAACATTTTTTTTCAGTCTGCTAATGCAAAGTGCCCTATTGTTTTTGACTCTAACATTGCCTCAGATAATCTTTCAGTATCTTAGATGGCCAGTCTAACACTATTCTTGTATTATTCTTTGATTAGCATTATTAGTGTTTCCAGTTTGGGGCATGCTTGCCTTACAGCAGGCAGGCACACCATGGGGGAAAAAAAACAAAACAAAAACACCATACCCTACACCTCTGCAGTTCAAGCCAGTATTGCTGAAGTACTAGGAGAGAAGCTGGTCTCATGGTCACATGTCCTAACACACATACAGCAGTCTTAGGCTACATCTACACTACAGGATAATTCCGAATTACATTAAACCGGTTTTATAAAACAGATATTATAAATTCGATTTCACGCGGCCACACTAGGCACAGTAGTTCGGTGCTGTGCGTCCATGGTCTGAGGCTAGCGTCGATTTCTGAAGCGTTGCATTGTGGGTAGCTATTCCATAGCTATCCCATAGTTCCCGCAGTCTCCCCTGCCCCTTGGAATTCTGGGTTGAATCATTGTCACGGGTGGTTCTGGGTAAATGTCGTCAGTCATTTTCCTGTCCTCCGGAAAACAACAGCAGACAATCCTTTCGCGCCCTTTTCCCTGGATTGCCCTGGCAGACGCCATTAACACAGACCATGGAGCCCGTTCAGCTTTTTTTATTTTACAGTCACCATATGTGTACTGGATGCCGCAGACAGAGGCGATACTCCAGCGCTACACCAGCAGCATTCATTTGCTTTTGGCATGATAGCAGAGATGGTTACCAGTTGTTTCTGTACTGTCTACTGCTGGAGTAAACTGGAATGAGATGATTGTTATCTCTCCCCTTTGTACTGTCTACTGCTATCATGAGTGCCCCTGGCTGAGATCAGGCGGGGGCGCAAAAGCAAAACTGCTGGATGACTCTACCATGCCAGAGGATCAATCCTCCTTCATGGTCTTCTAAAAATAGACGCTTCAGTCCCTGCCTAGAATATGGGGCAAGTGTACTAGAGGCCACTGGTATCAGACAGGCACAGCTGGCTCCGTCATCCAGATCAAGCAGGGGTTGCCCCTCGGACAAAACCCCACCCGTGTGCTTCCCTCCTCCCCACACTCCTGGTTGCGTACCACTCGGCGAGTGTACGGGGGGGAGGGCCGCGCCCATTTGTGTTATGAAGTAATAGAATGCCAGGAAGTATTTTAGTGACTAGGGTAAAATGTGGGGGGATGCTGCATTTGCGGGGGGCAGCTGTCCCGCAGCATGTATAGGTAGTCCAGGCAGGAATAAGCGGTGTGGGGGAGAGGGAGCCCAGCATCCCACTGCTATGCTAGTCCAGGGCAGTACAGAATCTTTTCTTTCACTGAAAAGGGGAGGAGGGCTGATTGAAGCTATCAGCACCAGGCAGTTGTTATGATGACAAGATGGTTACCAAGCTCGCGTTCTGTACTATCTACTGAGTGACAGAGATCATTCCTGTATCTGTTTTTAGCCCAGGCACGCCCCCGAGCTGGCTCATGCTCAGGCCAACAGGTTTAGGTATATTGAACAAATTATCAGGGCAGTTTGCGCTGCTTGGGCTTCATAAGACCGTTACCAAGGGTCCTACTGCACCATCTGCCCACCAGAGAGAAGAGAGGAGCCGTAATTATCACTTCACTGCTGCAGCAATTAGCGTTTCTTACCAGCGAGCATTCAGTTGACAGTTGGGAGTCCCCACGGTGACCATGACGTCTGGGAATACGAATGTAGAAATGATTTGCTATTTCCCTTTCTTTTACTGTTGGTGGTGGAGGAGTAACCTTGAGCAGGGCTTTCTTCCTGAACCACGCCGGGGACAATGTGTTTGAACCTACAGGCCACTGGGAGGTCAGCCAAGAATGCAAAAGTTTTCGGAGAATGCTGTGGACTGTGGGATAGCTGGAGTCCTCAGTACCCCCTCTCCCTCCCTCCATGAGCGTCCATTTGAGTCTCTGGCTTGCCATTATGCTTTGTCACGCAGTACTGTGTAGCTGGAGATTTTTTTTCAACGCTTTGCATTTCGTCTTCCATAAACAGAGCTCTGATTAGAACAAGATTGTTCTCCCCATACAGCGATCAGATCCATATCTCCTGTACGGTCCATGCTGGAGCTCTTTTTGGGTTTGGGGACTGCATTGCCACCCGTCCCTTGATCAGAGCCTCCACACTGGCAAACAGGAATATAATTCAAAAGTTCGGGGGCTTTTCCTGTTTACCTTGCCCACTGCGTCCGAGTTCAGATTGCTGTCAGAGCGGTCCAGTGTGCACTGTGGGATACCTCCTGAGGCCAATAATGTCGATTTCCGTCCACACTTAACAGTATTCCGAAGTAATACTATTCATTTCAGCGTTCTCCTCTCGTTTTGTAGGAGTACAGAAATCGATTTAAAGAGCCCTTTAAATCGATTTAAAGAGCACCGTAGTGTGGACGGGTACAGCATTAAATCAATTTAACGCTGTTAAAATCAATTTAACGGCGTAGTGTGGACCAGGCCTTATACATTCAGTTGGAACGGCCAGTACTTTAAAATTTTAAGGAAACAGAACAAAAGTCTCCACTGGAGAGCACACTGACAGCAGGTCTACACTTAAAACACTGCAGCTGCCCCATCGTAGCTCTTCAGTGAAGGAAGTAAGACAAACCAGTTCATTGGGAATTGGCAGCCACGTGTCAGTGAAATGACCTTGAAGGAATTCCCTTCCCACATTAGCCCAGAAAGAGTCAATGTTTTTACTCAGGCTTTTTCTGGTGTGAATTAGGTGATGAAAAGAGTTGTGTGTCAGGTTTTTTTTGCAGCAAGAGTTTATCTGGTTGACTTTAATCAAGTACTTGAGAGGTGGAAGCTAAATGATGGCTTATACATTGTGTACGTGCACTTAGCAGTTTACAGTGACCACATGAAACAATGAAGAAAACACCAAATCAAAGGATTCAGAAAACTGAGACCTATAGTTCAGGTCACTTGCAAATTACAAGTCAAGCCATTTGGGTCTCTGAGCGTGGGAGCCCGGTGGAAAAAAATTAATACCTCTGTCCATCTACTTTAGTCACTATGCATCAGATGTTCCCCTCCCTTCATGTAATGGAAGAGGAACAAACAAGACTACAATAAGGGCAGCAAGCAAGGAATGCACAGCTTCTAATGCAGGCCCGCGTGGGCTCACTGTGCGGCCCGTGTGGGCTCACTGTGCGGCCCGCGTGGGCTGAGTAGGTAGGCTAACTGTGCAGCCCATGGGGGAGTGAGTAGACAAATGGTGGGTGAGGAAGGGGGCTGAAGAGGCAGGTGGGCAGTGGCAGGGGGTGAGGATACAAGCCGGGGGGGTGGGGGTCTGAGGAGGCAAGAGGGCAGGCAGTGGCAGGGGGGCAGGTGAGCCGGCGGCGAGGGAGAGGGGCTGAGGAGGAGAGCGGGCAGGCAGGCAGTGGCAAGGGCTGAGTATGCGAGCCGGGGCAGGTGTGGGGCTGAGGAGGCGAGTGAGGAGTCAGTGGCTGAGCTGTTCTACTGATCTGGTCTGGCTCCCATCCCCTCTCCAAGGGTTGCGGCCCTCTGGAGGTGCCTGCCAGTCACACCTCATTCATTTAACAGGGCAATTGATTACAAAGTGGGGGGAAGATCTTATTCTACTTCTAGCAAAAAGACACTTTTCTTTTACCTTAATTATACTACCTTAGGGGCCCGCTATAACATATTAGTGAGGTTCAATACCGCTGTTTCGGTGGGGCAGCGCTGGGGAAGGAGGGTTTGTTTCCACAGAGCGGGCAGTGCTGGGGGGGAATGTTGTGTTTCGCGGGGTGGGGGGCTTGGTGGTGCTGGTGGGGGGGTTGGCTGGGCTGGAGGGTTTTGGCCCTCAGCTGTTTTCTTTGAAGTAATATGGCCCTCGCCGCTTTATGAGTTGTACTGGCCTGTTCTAATGCATGGTCCCCTTTTCTCTGGAAGTCTGCAGAAGTCCCTCCATACAAGTTTTGTGGAACTGGGGTCTGTTTTGGGAGGAATTAGGCCAAGGAGCAGAGAGAAGTTTATGTGATTGGGTTTTGTACTGCTGGAAGAACCATTCAGCCAGGTGAAAGCATTGTGGCTTAGAGCTTCCTTTCCTTGTGCATCAGCAGGGTTAGAAGGCCAAGGTCCTTTCTTGCATTGACTGACAATTTCATGGAGTAAATCCAGAGGGTCCCTTAGACCTTTATCCCTCTCCTGTGGATTTTACCTCACAGGCATGATAACAGCCTTCTCTCTTCCACTAGGTTACCAGGGTTCCAAATGGTTTAACATTTTAGTGAGATGGCCACCTCTTACTCTAAGCTCTGAATATTCACTGTAATTGAAAACTACACTTTCACAGACTTTACTTTTCACTATGCATAATCACTTTCTTTAAAAAGTGTAGGATTATTAAAGATTCAAAATAAATACACATTCTATTATAGGGTCATGCCCAATTAAAGCTTTGGTGTCATAAGCTAAAAGTCCTAATATTTCTTACATTTTAAGTATTCGTATTCCTGATTTGAGCAAAGCCAGTAGATTTCCTTTCATTTTGACTATAAGATTCAAAAAATCCAAATGATACTGTAGCAGAGGTTTAAACTTTCTATCATGGGAATGGAGCTGCTGTGTAAGTTCCCCTAGGTTATTGAATGGTTAAGCTCTCCAGCTCATCAGAAACTCTGCCCCTCCCAGGGCAACAAAGTTCCAACATAAACAAAACATCCAAAGATGTAAGTAAGACTAGGGTCTGTCTGTAGCTAGCTGACCTAAACTCTCCACCAAGAGGTTTAATGAACTCCCTCCCTGCTGTAGTGGAGGAAGAGAAGACTGAAATGAACCACCATTTCCTTGCCAGGATTTTTCTTCTCTGGTATCTCTATAAACACTATCCATAGCCCTTTGTGGTGAGCCTCACCTGCAAATCCTGGTCTGACAGTCATCTGCACAAAGGGGTACCTTGAAATACTTCCTGGTGTGAGACCTAGACCTCCTGAGCATCCCTTGCAACTAGTTTCCAGGATGCCCTGCTGCAGCAATGAGGTAAAGTAAGACACCAGGCCTAGCTTAAAAAGGCCAGCACACATTGTTTGTTACAAAGGTCCATGCACCTTATATATATATAGCATTGCTCACTAATTAACCAGTTCTCAAAGCTTTCCTAAAGTCTCATGTTTTGTCACTCCCTGGATGCCAGCAAGGTGAGACTGCCAAATCATAGTATGTCTGCTAAGGTGCCACGCTCCTGGTATTGATTGTACATGAATTTGGCATAAAGAATGAGTTTTTCTTTAAGGATTACATGACAGTATTAAGGAAAATGAAATCTTCTGCAGAGAGTGAAAAGGGCAAATACTTTTGCTAAGAGGTTTCACTTAATCCCTGTCGAGAAAAAGCAATCTGAAGGGTGAGTTTTAGAAGGCAGAATTACTAATGTTTTCACCTTTAAGATAAAATAGGAACACATCTATGGATAGCAGTAAAAATAGGATTTTTACTCATCAGATCAGCTACCTGTATATAGTCAAACATATCTGCTTACTTACCAAAAACAAACCAAAAAACCCTATCCTAATTGCTAGCCCTGCCAAAACTCAACCTAGCAAAAAGTCAAGATGTGAGAGGACGATCTTTCCTTGTCCTACATCAGGTGCTGTAGGCCTAATTTTGCTTTTAATTACATCTGTGCAACCCCAGTACTTCAAATTATGCTCCCAGTTTCACCCATTACATTCAGTCGGGCTGTGTAGGTGTAATAAATTGTCTTCAATGGGGTTATGCAAGTAAGTGAGGATAGAATTCAGTCCTGTGATACATGCATCCAATGAAGTGGGCTGTAGCCCACGAAAGCTTATGCTCAAATAAATTTGTCAGTCTAAGGTGCTCCTGTTTTTTTTGCAGTAAGCACTAACACGGTTGCTTTACTCTGAACAACCGTCTGTTGATAGTGACAATGCTGTTATGTGATGGATGTAGTAACTAGTAGATATTCTGATGGGGTTTTTTTATGACAATTTTTTAAAGTACTCACAGAAAAAATTCTGCCTTTATTAGTTTTTCCAAAAGCCAGAATGTTTTGGAGGGTTTGGGGTTTCTTTTTTGTTTATTTGTTGTAAAACATACTAATCAAACCGTATTTCCATAAAATGAGCCATTTTTTGTTTGTTTGCGCTCGTAGAGGATGAAAAAACCCTACTTTCTCGCAGCTGTTTCCTTCTGCATGCTAACAGATTAGAAGTATTGCAACGCTGCTGCAATACAATGTTAAGGTTTCTCTAATTTTCCTTTTCTTTAGGGGACGTTCTCTTCCCTCCACATGGAGCTGTGCTCTGGCTGCCTCAGTATCTTTTATAGTTGGGTGCTTCTTGGGAAAGTATCTGCATACCTTAATTTGGGCACTTCATACTTTTGAATGCTCACTTTGCCTACTGTTTTAGGCATTTTTGTGTGAAATGTTAATTTTATCACTAAACTAAGAGTTTGGTGCTTGAATACACACAGGAGCAGGATTTGTTGCCTGTATTTCCACAGCCAGAGCCCTGTCTAGGTTTCAGAGTGCAGCTGTCGTTAGTCTGAATCCGCAAGAAGACAGGAGTCTTGTGGCACCTTATGAGACTACATGTGTTGAGCATAGCCCTGTCAGGTCACATGCTGAGAGAAAGATTCAATGTGTTGCATTTACAAGTTTACTTAACAGACCTGATCGCTTTATGACAAATCCTATGTTGTGATATTGGGGAGACTTATAGCCATAGTTATCAGAAACATGTAAAAGTGAACTGTTCTCTGTGATCTGATCAGCGTTATATTATGAGTGACTTGGAAGTCTCTGGCATATTATTGGCAGTGCTATATTGAGATCTGAGTTAAAAGACACTGTCACAGGGCAGACTCCCCTGGATTCACTTACTGAAAAACAATCCACGACAAATCTGAATACCAAGTGCTTTCATTACAGTGATGGACGTATCTAATAGCAGTTCCCCCACAGTTACAGTTCTCCAAGGAGGTGCCAGGGCGGTGGTGTCTCACCTCTCTGAAAATCCACATCTTCACTAGCCCCTTCTTCTAAACTACCCATACCTCTCTCCTCCTCCTATCGCGCTTTTAGCTTGTCCCTTACAAATGAGCTGAAGTCCCTTGTTATTGGTTAAATCAACCCTATTACTAAACATTACCTCAGCAATTTACCTCATGTTTTGGCAGACTTCCAAAAGTAAACAGAGTGATGAGTTAGCCTAAGGCTATAGGCTGTCACAGGCACATAGACCTGAGATTACAGTAGCTTGGGTCAAGTTAGGTCCTCCCTTGACACAGATTGGTTGAAGTGCTGTACTGTGGCTCCTGGAGAGTGGGGTGTAAACAGGGCTTTTACATTCAAGTAAGTTGTGTAATTTATCAGCAACGCTCCATGGACTCCTTTGAGCTGTCTGCCACGAGTCTGGACGTAACCTAGCATTCATCCCCCTCGGCTGCTGTTGATATGTCCCTGCCTCAGCATACCCCCTGCAATTCTATGCTCGGGCTTGTAACAAGGGGAATTCTTGTGGCCATAGAGCCTTTCTGTACACAGCAAACTGCTATAGGAAACAGAACCTGCCTTTTCTGCTTACAGAGTTTGTGTTGCGATACTATCAAAGATATCAGGTGGGGAGATTCTTGGGTTGTTCAGGTCAATGGCACGGCTCTATTTTTTATTTTCCTGTTTAAAGAAGCTAGCTCGATGTTACCTTTCGGAAATTATGTATCTGCGCTCCCTCTTTAATCTATCCAGCTCCTGTTATACCCGGACTCTCTAACTCCACATTAAATCCTCAGATGTGTATTTAAACTGTTTCCTTGCTGTGTGTTTTAGCGCACATTATGTGAGAACTGTGATAGAGCGCAGTTTAGCTTCCGAGAGGGTCACCAAGTCAGCAGTTATCCAGCTGTGTACCATAATTTTCACTCGTGATTGTATTCGGCCCATCTCGGCCGCGGAGAGACCGCGAAGTAGCCTGCTGGGCAGAATCATACAATATGACTCTCTGGCTACGTTCGTCACTCGCTCGTATCGGCAGGTTACATCGATTCATGATGCTCGTGGGACAGACTCGACCGGCTGCTCTCCGTTACTCTCTCGACCCGGCGACCTACCCTATTATCGATCCTGAGCTGCACTCTATATTGATTCGGACTCTCACCCACGGAGTTCGGAATGACAGGGGAAGCCAGGCGTAATCGATCCCGTGCATTGGTACGAGGAACGGGTGGTAATGCCGACTCTTGCATATTCGGATTCGACTTCAGCTACATTATTCACGTAGCTGAAGTTGCGTATCTAAGATCGATTTTTCCCCGTAGTGTAGACCAGCCCTATGAATGTGTGTGTTCCATTCTATGCATCCGAATAAGTGAGCTGTAGCTCATGAAAGCTCATGCTGAAATAAATTTGTTAGTCTCTAAGATGCCACAAGTACTCCTGTTCTATATGCACAGAGTGAAGCAAATTGCATCTGTAAAACATTTAAATGCTGAATCAAACAAAATTTACAAAAGCATTTATAATGTCTTGATACATGTCGACCTTCTTTTAAACATAAAAATAGTTCAGTGAATCTTACAAAGATCAAAGCCTTTCGCCCTTCACCAAATTAAGGGTGGTAAAGAAAGTGTATTAATTAGAAAAACAAAATATAACTTCAAACAGGTACCAAAGAAACAATATCTAGTCATCTTCAGTGAAATTCAGCCCTAGGCAGAAGGCCATCAAAAGGCCAACACATCCTAAGACTTCAGTGGACTTAAGTAGTGGGTGGGCTACTGTTGGCCCTTTGCAAAGGGCTGAATTTTACCCATAATTTCTGAAACAACTACTCCTCTTTAACATACTGTTTATCAGATACAATAATTTCAGTGCCTTATTTCCTACCCTTATCCAACAGATTTTTAAGATATTTTAATTTACACGACGATGGATATGAAAATAAAGTGTTGTGCCTTATGTCCCAATATGAGACCTCAGTCTTGCAAAGAGTTTCACAGAATTAGCTTTATACATTGTGAACAGCCCCATCAAAGTCAATGATATTATTCACATTGTGTAAAGTTAATTACATACATAAATCATTGCAGGACTGGGACACATGACTGGTGTCAATTCACATTACTGGTACAGCTACACTCTTTTTATTTGTATGCTTAATTTAATTATACATTTAAAATAAAATCTTAAAAAAGATATCTAATACTATGGGGCATCTCAATAACATTCTCACAGTATAAATGTCATGCTTGATATTTGCAATGCTAATAACTGCTTTGTATACTTTTTTCTTTCTAATTTGTTCATTTAAAATATAGCATGCTTAAACAACGATTCACATTTCAAATAATTGAATCTGTTGGGTTTTTTTAAGCAAATGGGCCAGTAGCCATCAGTAGAATTCAAAGTGAAGGGATAAGATACTTTGCTGTGAACTTTGGCTCTCTCATTTCTTATGGAACGGGCCGAGAGAGTTAAATGATGCCATTGTTTTTTTAATCAGAACTCCCTGTTGAAATCTACTCAACATTCTGCTTAAAAGCTGCTGGCACTGCATGAGCCAACGGTATCATGAAAAGTCAGATTTTGTGGCTGACAAAAAAAATCTTATTGATAAAAAAATCTTATTGAGTAAATTTGTCTAACTATTGAAGTCAGTGATGTTGTATTCCCCAAAGTCGGTGTGCAGCAAGCCAACAAACTAGGGCTGATGATCGATCGCAGTTAACTCATGCGATTAATGCAAAAAAATTAATCATGATTAATCTCAGTTTAATAGCACTATTAAACAATAATAGAAATTTATTAAATATTTTAAATGTTTTTATACATTTTCAAATATATTCATATCAATTACAACACAGAATACAAAGTGTACAGTTCTCACTTTATACTTTGTTTCTTACAAATATTTGCACTGTAAAAATGATAAACAAAAGAAATAGTCTTTCAATTCACCTCATACAAATATTGTAGGGCAATCTTTGTTGTGAAAGTGCAGTTTACAAATATGGAGTTTATTTGTTACATATCTGCACTCAAAAACAAAACAATGCAAAACTTTAGAGCCTATAAGTCCACTTAGACCTACTTCTTGTTCAGCCAGTTGGTAAGATAAACAAGTTAGTTTATATTTATGGAGATAATGCTGTCCCCTTCTTATTTAAAATGTCACCTGAAAATGAGAGCATGCATTCACGTGGCACTTTTGTAGCCAGCATTGCAAGGTATTTACATGCCAGATATGCTAAACATTCATATGTCCCTTCATACTTCAGCCACCGTTCCAAAGGTCTTCCATGCTGATGATGCTTGTGAAAAAAAGAATGTGTTGATTAAATCTGAGACTGAACTCCTTGGGGGAGAATTGTTTGTCCCCTGCTCTGCTTTACCCACAGAGGGGCTCCCCGTCCTCCTGCCCTACGCGAATAGAATGTGGGTCTACGTAATCAGGGCACTCTCGAGGCACCCTCCTCGTAGGTATGAAGGGGACTCACCAGCCACACCCACACCGCGCAATCTGCACAACCAAATAGCGAACCCCACAAACCCGAGGCGAGAACCAAACACCCAATAGGCAGCCCCCACGAGAGGCTTCGAGCGGAGAAGGGCGGTGAGAGAGGCGCATCGTGGAAGCTTTCTCATCGGGATGGGATCCGGAGGAGGGGTGCATTACCTTCTGGTGCGTCACGACGTCCCGGAGCTGCAACCACAGACAACGGAGTAGCATCAAGGGCAAGCAGAAGGCTGTGTCTATCATGCCCCTCCCGCTCTTCGGGGGCCTGAAATCCCGAAGGAATGCTCGGAGGAGCAAGCGCTCGAGCCTTACCGCTTGCCCCGCTCGCCTCACTAAGACAGGGAGCGCCTACCATTTGGCCGCAAATCTAGCATCCGAGGTGTAGCTAGAGTTTAACAATGGGATTTTCGGAATTCGGGGGGCAAATTGCTGCTAGAATGGCCTCCATGATGTTCTTGGGGGAATGTTGTCAGGTCAGGGTCGGAAAGCAACCAAGTACAAAAACGGGGAAGAGTACCACTGGAAAAACACCTCATCCCACTATCCGGCGCGTACTCTGCTGCATCCTCCTCACCACAAGTGCGGAGAACCGCGAGTGAGAGACGTAGAGGAGGGCAGGAATGACAGGACAGAGGGCCCTAGGCACGCCCATAGACACCCATACTACCATATGCAACCCAAAAACAAACGAAAGGCATGCCGGTGCATCAGACCAAGAAGCCACCGCGCAGACCCGGGAGCATCATCGCGAGGAAGCTCTGGAACGACGAAACAAGCGCCACACAGAGGCCGTCGATGCGACACAAGGGGCCAAAACCAAGCCACTGAGCCGGGACAAACAAGTGCGAAACCCACACAAACCGACTACGCCACCAGACGCCTCAGCAAACACCCAAACCCCACCCGAAGCCCCACCGGCCCAGTAACTCATGATTGAAATTCCGAACAACGCCGATACAATCCAAAAGGCGCCCCCCCGGCGATAGAGAAAAGGACCAGAAGAGAAAACACCCTACGAAGCGGCAACAAACAGCACGTAGGCCATGGCAGCCAAGCAGAGTGGGACAAAGTTGAAACGCTGCACATGAGCACGGACGGAAGAACGAAAGCCAGAAACGTGAAAGGGGACCAGCAGTGGTCCTTTGCACCAAACAGAGTGACAAATCGAAAGAGCTCCAGATGGACGCGACGACTATGGGGCGAACCAGGCAGAAAGGGGCGGGCAAGACAGGCAGCATGGGACCGAGAGGGGGACGCGAAACGCCGCTCAGGACCACAACAAGCGGAAGCCCACCAGGTTCTATCAGCGCTAAACACAAAGGGGGACGACGAACACCACTCCACTGCCACGAGACAACCAGTACTCTAGCCAACTAAACCAACACCAACGCCATACTGTGCGCACGCCTCCGATAGCATAGGCAAGAAGAACCATCCTTTCCCAAATACATTTTTGGAGCCGCCACGAGTGCCACAGTTCAGGGCCCCAACCAAACCAAAAAACCCACCGCACCCCACCTAATAGGCTCGCCCCACATAGGCTTCTCCACGGGGGCCGAGGCGGGCACCAAGGAGGCAACGCAGACCACCCACTCGGCTTCCTGGTCAACGGTGGGGAAAGGGGCCCGGCTGCTGTAGATGGCGGGCGACAAGCGGCAGTCAAGGGACAACAGCGGACCAGGCGAGAGGGGCCGCCACCCAACACCTGAACATCCCAAACGTCCTGGG
>NC_133770.1:187833162-187838162 GCF_003597395.2 Chelonoidis abingdonii | reverse complement strand
CTTTACTCCACATTTGTCATAATTTCACATTATAGGCATTCCTTGCTGATGCACCAACAAAGAAGCGTCTACCAATGTGAGAGTTTCTTAAATGACTAGCTTGATAGCACTCAACCCAAGGTTTAAGAATCTGAAGCGCCTCCAAAATCTGAGAGGGACGAAGACTGGAAATGCTTAAAGTCTTAAAGTAGCAAACCCCGATGTGGAAAAACTACAGAACCAACACACCAAAAAAAAGAAAATTCAGGCTTTACTGTTGGTGGCATTTCTGACTCATGATGAGTGAAAATGAACATGCATCAGTCAAAGACACTTTGGATTGTTATCAAGCAGAACCCATAATCAGCTTGGATGCATGTTCTTCTGGAGTGGTTGCTGAAGCATGAATGGACGATGGTGAATCCTTTAGCACATCTGCACGTAAATATCTTGCGTCGCCAGCTTTAAACAGTGCTCATTGAAATGCCTTGTTTCTCACTTTCAGATGATATTGGAAATAAGAACAGGGTGCGTCATTATTTCTTGCAATGTCAACAAACTTTGTTTGTCTGAGCAACTGGCTGAACAAGAAGTAGGACTGAGTGCAACTTGTAGGCTCTAAAAATTTTCGTTCTTATTTGAAGTGATTATTTTTTTGTGGCATAATTTTACATTTAGGTCAACCTTTTCATATAAAATTCCTATGGCACTACAATAACTTGTATTAGGTGAATTGAAAAATACAATTTAACTTTTGTTTATTCCTTTTCAGTGCAAATAATTTGTAATCAAATAAGTAAATATGAAGTGGTGCTGTTACACTTTGTGTTCTGTGTTGTAATTGAAATCAATGTATATTGAATGAGAAGACATCCAAATATTTAAAATACTTAATTTTTTAATGGTTTGCGCTTAATACTGCAATTTAATTTATTGCATACAGCCCTAAACAAAACATGTTACATGCTACTGTATTTTACTTTGTTGCTAAATGTATCCAAGTTAAAGACCATTTAACAGAAATATAAATAGTGTCCCATGATGATCTTTAGACAGTAAGGAAATAACTTTGCTGCTATAAATTATGTATGAGTGTAAGTGTTTGTGGATCTCAGAACCCTTTAGTTTTGTTCACATGAATATGCTGAGCTCCATGCCATCAATTTCAAACAATCTTCGAGGCCTCTAATTCAGCAGTGCTTCCCTATTCCGCAAGCACTTAAGCATATGCCTACATAATTTTGTCTTGATTAAGGACTAGATTATTTTAAAAAGTTAAATTGTATCTGAAGTTTTCCAAAATCTTCGCCAGTAGTTTATCAGGTTCAGCAGTGTTTTGGCATGGTGTGAGAGCTCGCACTCCAAGAGAGGTATTTTTATGTCTCGTCACAAGCTGCGTTATTTTTAAAATTTATAATAAGACACAAGTTATAAAATATTTATAATGTTACTTGGTTATTAATGTCACTTGCATTGTGAAGAGTGTATTCAGGATCAGACTTCAATCTTCTGTAGTAAGTACTGGACTCCAAGTACATATTATAGGGAATTGGAATCCTAGGATGTTCAGCAATGGAGTTTAACTGTTTGCATGTATTTAAATTATGAAATTATCTATCTGGATTTTTTTCATCGATGTAATCCCCAAAGGACTAAAGACCCAAGCTTGTCTTCATCCTGATGCTCACAAGCCCAGAGGCTTCTGCCTGAAATCAACTACCCACAGCAGTTAGTCTACGCAGATTCCAGATTCAAATTTTTAAAGATCTTAATTAAGATTTACAATAACAACCCAAGTATTGAAATTTCTAGCTTCAAGTCATTACCTGAATTATAAAGTTCTGATTATTACTTACGAAACATGCTGGGGGTTTTTCATCCTCATGTACTAAATAGTCTCCATTAACTACTACATTAGTTCTAAAATTCCTCGCCGCTCAACGTTAAGGTTGTCGAAAAATGAAAAAGAATTGTCTGAGAAAGATATGCAGCAACTGAAAAGGAAGGACTATCAAGGAAGCTGGGCAACTTAAGTTAAAAAGAGTGAGACACTACCATTGCAATCACTCACTGATACCTCAAATACATCAGCAAAGATGTCCGTTTAATCACCACCTTTGTGGACAACTGAGAGGTGATTAACTGATCTTTGTCCTTAATTTTACAATTTCATATACAATAAGAAAATATAGTTTAACAATTCATTTTAATTTATCATATTAACACATTATATACCTTTAGATTTCTTTAGACTTCTTTTTTATGTTATGTTATGTTACTGTGACAAATAGTTAGTACCATCCACTTTGACAAGTTCCTCCTCTACCTTGGTGGTCCTGCTCTTACTAAACATTAACAATCAAAGATATCTATAAACTTATCCAAGTCACATGGGCGATTAGCACTCACCTCAGTGATCTTCCCACAGTCTGTGATCAATCCTTTGCTCGGGTCTGCATCATTAGTTGGAAGGTTTGGGGGAACCCAGCGTTCACCCTCTACTCTGGGTTCCCAGCCGCCAGGGCCACCTGATGTGATTGCGTGGTTTCTTAGTCCCTTGTACAGCTTTGCCATGACAGCTATCAACTCCCTGGTTAGCTACTTTCCCATAGTTTCTCCTCCAAACACGCTTCGTGGTGGTGATCCTGCAGCCAGCAGGACGCTTGCCGTCCTGGGTGTCATGATCACGCTTTTACTCCTTAGCCTCCAGCAGCACGGCCTCTCACTCTCATGTCCTTGTGCCTCTCTGTTCCAGCTCTCACACATCACTTCCTTTCTCTGACTTCCCGCTCACTCAAATGGGGTGAGCCCCTTTTTAGAACTCGAGTGCCCCTGTATTAGCCTGCCGTTGAGTGTTCTGGCAGAGGTGCATCTACATCAGCCTGTCTGCCTTAAGTTGGTTCTAGCAGATTCTGATTTACTCTTAGTGCAGCCCCTGCTCTGGTTCCATCTCAAAATTTAATGTAGTGACACCCTGCTTTCTCTGGGGCCAGTAGTCGCTTTCCCATTGACTGCTCTGCTGTAGAGACGGATGAAGAGGTTGCATGCTGCTGCTGCGGTGCTGCTGGTTTCCTGCTGGGTTCGACGTGTGCCTCGCTTGCTGCTGCTGCAGTGCTGCTACTGTTCGTGCGTCTGCTGCTCCTCTGCTGGTGGCTAGACACCCCATCCCGCCATCTCTCTGCTATCTGCTCATGACTGGCTAGTAAATTCCCCCCCTTCGGTTCCTGCTGCTACCTCCACGTACAGCCATTGAAGGGAGGGGGGGCTGCTGGGCCTGCTTCCAGAGAGGGCGGGAGTGAGGACGCCCGCTCTTGTTAGTGAGCACCCTTCTGAGGCAGGGTCCCCTCCTGCCTGTCGACACCAGTCCATACCACTGGAGCTGCTGGTGCTGTGTGCAGTTGTGGCGACCCGCTGTTGAGCCCCAGGGACGGTAAGGAGGCAGATAGGGGAGCGCGGCCCGCGCTGCTGAGGACCATGTGGAAGACCACATTAGTTTGAGGGGGCATTATCCTGGACTGAGTCTTTTTTCACTCTGTTACTCTTCTTGGTGTGGCGGTGTTTAGCGCTGCCTGTCTGTGGTGGGACACGGGGGTGCATGGCGGATGGAGACTGCCTCGTGTCTCATTCTGTGTTCCCTTGCCTCTCGGCGACCTGCGCAATCGGTTGCCCCTGTCCCCCATCGCCGTTCTGGCGGTTTTCCTTGTTTCGCTTGACTCCCTTTCCTCTGGATCTGAAGCGCTCGCCTGACCCTACCACGCCACTGTGCCATCTCGGTGTTGGCCTGCAGCGGCACTGAGCACTACCCATTGTTTATCTTTTTGTGTGCAATGTGCTTGGTTGTGGTCGTCGTCATTCCACCTCCCGGTTTCCGCGGGCCCCTTCGTGACTTTTAAGTGCTCCCTTATCGCTTTTTTGTCCTGTCCTCACCATGTTTTCGCCTCTGCTTGCCCTCGATTAGTTCTTGCCCCAGCCTGCAGCTTTTCCGACGTGGTCCTTCGTGTAGCCTCCATCCCAGCTTGCCCTGGTTCTCTCCCCCACCCTGTCGCTCGGGTCCAGGCCCTGAGGTGGTCGCGCCCTCCCTCATTTGGTCCACTTCCACGCTCCTCATGGCCCTTTGTGCCGCTTCCCCATTGGCTTTCCCTAGTCACTGCAGCCCCCTCTCCATTGTTCCTCCCTGATGGCCCCTACGTTGCAATTCGTGGAGGATTTCGGGTTAACTCCTCTTCTGCGTGTTCGTGTGTTCCTCTGGAATCATCGGCTCCCCGGGCTCTAGGCCTTCGTTGGTTGTTCTCGCCTCACAGCCCTCTTTTTAGCCTTCACCTTGTCTGGCACCCTCTCTCGGCTGCCTGCATGGTTCGGCTTAGCGGGTGGAGGGTGGTGCCTCCTTCTCCTGTTTCCCCTTCCGGCTTCTCTTTGTGTTTCGTCTCGTCCCTCCTTGGGCTTCTCGTTATTGGGTGTTGGGATGTGCTGCAGCGGGTAGCCTGCCCTCGCCATGCTCCTCCATCTCCCCTCCTTTTTTCTTCTTTTCTACCCTGTTCGCGCTCGTTCTGTTGCTCTCTGCTGTCTAGCCTTGTCATACTTCCGACCGCTCTTTGCTTTCTGTCTGTGTCCATTCCTTATCTAGCCCCGCGCGCTACTTTTTTTTTGTTTTGCTGCACTAGCGCTGGTGTGTGCGATTTTAGTATCTGGGCGTTTGAGCGGCGTCTGTTGCGTTGTCCACGTCTCTCTTCTCGCCCCTTCCGGAGTTCTAGGGGGAGCTCCCCAGCCCTCTGGTGGGTTAATAGTGCTCTGGTTGTTCGCTGGCAGGAAGAAGGGTAAGTGGTCGCGCTAATAAAGATTCCCAGTGCTTTCTTTGCGCATGGCTGTTAGAACTGCTTCTAGCTGCGCGTTTGCGATTGGAGATTTTTTCCGTTTGTGGCCCCTACTTCTGGCTTGCTCGGTGGCTCATCCTCCCCGTCTGCCGTTTTTCCTTTCTTAGCCATCGTCTTGCGAGGTTTAGTGGCCCCTCCCCGCCGTGGCGC
>NC_133770.1:187742886-187833062 GCF_003597395.2 Chelonoidis abingdonii | reverse complement strand
TTGTTGTGTTGGCGAGACCATGGCAGGGAGCATGTTCTCTCTACCCCGCCCCGGGATGAGGAATCTCCTAAACCAAAATCAAAATCAGGACACATTTCAAGTCAATCAAATATTCTATCCATTCTCTCGCCAAGCAGAGGATCAATGGTTGTGATGTCAAACTGCTCTGAGATCCTCTTTGAAATACTAAGTATATAGGACAACACACACATACACAAGAAACCACACGGATAAACTAACTTGATGACGAATGTGTGATGATGATTACGGTTCCTTATGCGACCGCAACGAGTCACATTGCTAAGTTCTAACCAGAAAGAGGCACATACAATGGAATCCAAATAGCCCCCCATGACACAACTCACAAAAGGAACCGCGGGGAAACAAATATTCAGGGGAAATTATTGTGCCTCCTTTGAAAAAATAGAGTAGTTTTCATCAATCCACCCTCTTACTATAGGAAATTAACAAACACCTTGATGTCCTTAGGACATGTGGGTGCAATCTCGGATCTCTTTTTTGTTTTGTCTGCTGCACAGTGCAGGGCTGAAATTGACAAAACTTTCTACTAAATATCTAGTATTTTCAAGAACGCTAATTCCAGTTGTCCTTCATTCACCCTGATTTCCTCTCCCACCCCCCAGCTCCCTCCCTGGCTGGCTGACTGTGGTTTTTTGCCTTGGCGTTATTACTCCTTGGCAGACCACCCAGCGGCACCTGCTGGCTCTCTGCAGGGCAGCACCCACAGGTGGCCGTGCTGGGGTCGCTGCTTGTCGTGGCAGGCTGCGCTACATTTTTTGTGACACTTCAACACATGAGCGCACAGGTGGGTGAAAGTAACCCGTAACACGCGTACCGGCAAGAACCCAGTTACGCTGTGCTAGACCGCACCACTTTTCGCTGCGGAATTTAAAGGGCTTGGACCCGCGCTGCAGCTGGCAGCCCAGAGCGCCTTTAAACCCCTCTGCCCACGGTTCCGTGGCTGGGCTGGGGCCAGATTAAAGCTCTGGGTGCCCGTGGCCTGCGGTCAGGCCCAAGAACATTTAAAACCCCCTGCCGCCACCTGAATTTAAAGGGCTCAGAGATCCTCACCGCTGCAAGCAGCCCAGAGCCTTTTGAAATCCCGTGGCTGTGCTCCGGGTTGGCCGGGCGGCCAGGATTGAAGGGCTGGGGCTCCCTCAGCAGCAGAGCTCTTGCCTTTTAAAATTCCCAGTCCCAGGCCCCGCAAAGCTCAGGGTTCCCTGTGGCAGGCAGGAGCCCCTGGCCCTTTAATTTGCCCCTGAACCTCTTCAACTGGGAGCCCAGTGATTAAAGGCATTGGTCTCTCCAGCCACAGCTGGTGCTCCAAGGGCTTAAATCTTGAGAGGCACGCCTCCCTCAGGAACTCACGGCAGACCAGTAAGTCCTTGGGTATTTGCAAATGGGACCCTTCGGTGGGAAGACTCAGCCACACACCGGTGTATGTCAAAGGGGGGGAACCGAGTGCATGAGGAAGCGGGGGGGACCTACGCCAGCAGACACGCCCACCCCGGCAGGCTCAACAAGCCATGACCACCCCATAGGAAGACGATCCACGGAAGAGCCGACCGCTGGAGTCCGCGCCCTGCTTCCGCCTCTACCCCCCCATGAGGCCTCGGCCCGAGATCTATGAAACGCCCTACCGAGCGCAAGCGGACTTGTTACAGACCACGGTAAAGCCGCAAAAGGCAAGGCGTGGGTTGCTGCCTGTCGTCGCGCCGGGGTCCGCGGGAACGGGGTCCGGCGCGGGGCAACTGGCCGTCCCTAGATGGCTCGGCCGGCCTTGCACGGGTGCCAACCCGCAGCGGGTCTCTGGAGACGAAATCCAGGGGGACTCTCAGAGGCGGGAGCAGAAGCAGCTGTCAGGGGAAAGGAACTCGGGGAACAGGGGAGCGTTGAGGTCACCCAGATCTGGAGGGCCTGCGGGAGACGATGAGGGCGCTGTCACCGTGTGGGACGGGGGCATCTCGTGAGCTACATTCGTATGGGAGGACGACCCGCTGCAGCAGGCCTCGATCTGGGTGGACCTCAACCCGGTCCCCCTGTCCCCAGTCCTTTCCCCTGACAGCTGCTTCTGCTCCGCCGTCTGAGAGTCGCCGGATTCTCCAGAGACCCCGGCTGCGGGGGCACCCTGTTGAAGGCGCCGAGCCCATTGGGTGACGGCCAGTGGCCCGCTGCCGTCACCCGGTTCCCAAGGGGGTGTCTTCTTGGTGTGGAGGACCGCCCTCCTTCCCTAGGCAGGGATCCCATTGACGAACATCTATCTCTGGAATGCCAGGCTGCCACACGTGCCACTGTGGCTGAGCCCGCATCATTAGGGGTCCCCTTCCTACTTCCCGGATGCCCTGACCTGGCCAGAAGGAAGCGGGCACCGTCTAGTGGCTCGAGATAGAGGCCTCAGGATCTTGACCTCTACCTCCTTCCCAATATCTCTCCCTGATCCCCGCCCTACTCCTGTTAGCCTGTCCTTGTCCCCCAACCTCCTGTGATGCCAGGCCCCACCCCTGGGAATACCCCCCAGGGTGCGGCTTCAGCTAGTTTTTTCTTGTCCAACACCAGGGGCTGCGTTCTCCTTCCGCCACCCCTTGTTTGAACGCAGGGAGCGGGGCAGGTCACGTGGCGTCGCCATCGGGCGCCATGTCGGCGTCTGCCCCCTGCCTGCCCGCCTCGGTGGACCATGGGGCTGTGCAGGGGCCCCACTGGGGGACAGTCATCGATCAGTGACCCTCGCCCCCCAATGCGCTGACGGGAGGAAGCTGCGGGATTTCCTCGAGGACGTCGTGCTCCTGTAACAAAGTCAGCTTGCGTCCAGAGTAGGGGCGTTTCCATCAGATCCTGCGGGCCGCGAGGGCCCTCATGGGGGAGGGTAAGAGGACGCGGGAAGCAGGGCCGCCGCGGACCTACCGAGCGGGTCCGCCTGCTTCCGTGACTCTTTTACTCACCTATGGGGTAGGTCATAAGATTGCCTGTGCAGCCTGCCGGAGGCTTGTGGCGGTGTCTGCTGGCGAGATCCCCCAAGCCTTCTCATGGCACCGGTCATCTTTGCCAATTACACCCGGGGCTGTAGATGGGTCTCCGCAAAGGAACCAGGTGCTCTCTTACCTCCAGGAGGGGGGTTACTCTTGTGATTTTCCCGCAGGAGCCTACGGAAAGCCGGCCACTGAAGCTAGCTGGCGCTGAAGTGGGGGAACGAGGCCTACTTTTAGCCACTTCTCAGCTTGCGAGCTGAGTGGCAACCCTGTTCTCCCCGACATAGCAGCCCGAGGTGGCTGGGGGTCGCTGAGAGAGGCTGTGCCTGGCCGCCTGCTGCACCTCGGGGTCCGCATGGAGGGGCTTGTGGTTAAGTCTTGTCAATGTTACGCCGCAACATCGGGCCGGAGAGGTTGCGTTTTTATAGTCAGGCGTCCACCCTTCTTCGCTCCCTGGATCCTCGTGAGCGCTGTCCAGGAGGGGACTTTAACACCAACCCTCGAGGCAACGGAGACCCACTCGGGACCGGAGCAGTGCCTGGCGCCGCGGACGTCCTCTCGGGAGATCGTTGAATGGCCACTCCCTGGTGGACGTCTGGCGCGATCACCACCCGGACGACGTCTCGACGTTCACTCATCCAGGTGGAGGCCCATCGTCGCGCCACTCCAGCTGACCGCATTTAATTAGCTCACGTTTCCACCTTTTACAGGCCCACTGCCGTCCGGCGTCGGCCTAGCCCCTTTTCAGGATAAACCAATCTTGCCACCGTGAGCGAGTCTCTCTCTGCGCAGAGAGGCCCGGGCCAGCCTATTGGCACTTTAATAATAGTTTGCTGGAAGGATGGTGGCTTCGTGGCGTCCTTTTTCCCGGGAGTTCTGGCTGGCCTGGCGAGGAGCAAGGGCGCTCCTTTTCCTGCGGCGCGATGGTGGTGGATGTGGGAATGGTGCGCGCCAGCTCTTCTGCCATGAACTACACCCGGGGCGCCCAGCCGGCGGCAGGATGCGGCGATAGACAGTTTGGAGTGGGAGGTCCTGGAGCTGACAGGCAGTCTGGCCGCCAGCCCCAAGGATCCATTCCTCTGCCAGAGCGTGCCGGAGAAGCGGGACAAGCTCCGGGCCTTGAAGCCAATCGGGCCCGGCGTGCTTTTTGTTCGATCCCACATCATTCCCCTCCTTTGGGAGATTGGACGCGCGGCTATCCCGCTTCTTCTAATGGCCCTGGAGAAAAGGAGGGGGGCCAAGAAGCACATCAACGTGCGCTCCTGGCGAGAAGATGGCACCCTCACGGATCCAGTGGAGATGTGGCGGGAGGGCCCAGGGCCTTCTACGCGACCCTTTTTCCTCCCGGATCCGACGGATCCTAATGCTTGGCAAGTAGCTCTGGGATGGACTGCCGACGGTCAGCACAGGGTGACCGGACCGGCTAGGCTGCCTCTCTCTCGCGAGTTCTCAGAGCTTCTTCCATCGCATGCCCACCAATAAATCTCCGGCATGGAACGGGCTGACTCGTGGAACTTCTACCGCGTGTTTCTGGGACGTTCTCGGCCAAGACCCGGTCATCGTCTGGGCCAAGTCTTTGCAGAGCGGGGTTCCTCCTCTCTCGTGCAGTGCCGACTGTGATCGCCTTAATTGCCAAGAGGGGGACCTCCGCAACTTTAACGAATTTGGCGATCCCATCTCGCTCCTACAAGCACGGAACTACAAAATCATGAGAGCAAAGGCCATCTCGCTGCGGTAAGGTCCGTGCTGGCGATGTGGGTCCATCCAAGACCAAGACCTAACACAGTCCCGGTGCACTCTTTAATATTGTATCGGTCGGGACCTATTACTGGAATTAGGGGTGTAAAGGATGGTCTGTCGTTCGCTCTCTTGTCCCTTGGAATCAGGAGAAGGCATTCGACAGAATGGATCACGGTATCTCTGGGTACTCTGCAAGCATTCGGCTTAGGACACCATCTTTTGTGGTTTTCTCCAGGTGCTGTAAAACTGCCGAGTGTCGGTCAGGCTCACTGGACCTTGACGAGCCGGTCAGCTTCGGGTGGGGAGTGCGGCAGGGGTGCCCCTCTCAGATAGTACGCTCTGGCGAATCAAGCCCTTCCTCTATCTGCCTCCGCGAGAGTTGACGGGGTTAAAGTGCTTCGGGAGCCGGAGCTGTGGCTGGGTCCTGTCCGGCATACGCCGACGATGTGCTCCTCGTGGTCCAGACCCGGGCCGAACTTGGCGTGGGTGGAGCTTCCAGGCTGTGTATCGGCGGCCTCTCTGGCCCGGGTCACTGGGTCAAGAGGCTCTGGCAGCTGGTGGTCGGGACGGGTGCAGGCGAGCTCCCTCCACCCGCGCTTTCGGGCCATACCGGTGGAGCGTGGGTCCGCTGCTCTATCTCGCGTTTACCTTATCTGCCACGCATCCGTCTCCGCCGAGAACTGGCATGGTTTGGAGCGCAGGTGACGGAGCGGCCTTCCAGAATGGACAGGACTACTGCGGTGCTCTCCCTTTGGGCGAGGGATCGGTGCTTAATCCTTGGTGCCTGATCCATGCTCTGGTACGGCTCAACACCCTGGCCCCGGCCCCGATTTCTCCTGGCCAACCTCTGGACGGCGATTCTGGAGTTCTTTTGCCATGGGATGACAGCTGGGTCCTCTTGCAAGGGTCCTCCACCTGCCCCTGGAAGAAAAGGGGGGGGCAGGGCCTGAGTGTCTACGCACTCAGTCCAGTGTCTTCCGCACTCAGGCGCTGCAGAGGCTCCTGTAAGGTGCAGGTAGTCTGGCGTGGAGTGTACTGGTGCACGCCTTTCCTCCGCCGCTTCCGAGGGTCCGATACGAACCGGCAGCTGTTTTTACTCATCGAGAGGTTCTTCCGCGAGACTCTCTGGGCCTGCCGGTCTTCTTATCCAAGACCTTCTCTGACCTGGAAGCTCTTTTCATCGACCAGTGTCCGTGGGGGCGCGACCTCCTGCGGAAGCCCTGCTTACACAATCCCGCACTTTGTGTGCAGGTTGGCGGAGTCTCCCACGGTGTGCCAGAGGCTGGTCTTGGGGTGGCGGAGTCACCAGGGTTTTGGAGACCTGCCTGGACTACGACCGGGGAGACCTGGCTGGATCCCTGGACGCTCGGCCCGGCGCATGGGGCTCTCCAGACTCATAGCTCCCCGGCGCGTACTATCAGGAGGTGAAAGCCGCATTTACTGCTGCTGCTCGTGAGCTTTACCTCGACGGTGCCTGCGAGAGGGCATGGCCCCAAGTCCACCCTCCACCCCAAGGCCCGTGACATGTTTATAGGGCCTCTGCACCGTGGACCCAATCGGCCCCTCGCCTTGTCACTGCGAGCCGGCTCACGATCTGCAGCAGGTTCTGTTCACAGGCCGCACCACGGAAATATCTGTACACGCTCGTGCTCCACACCCTTCACTACTTACCTGCATTCCGCCACGATACCGATGGCGAAGGCCTCCTGCCACCCTATCTTGAGGGTCAGCAAGCCCGGTGGCCAGCTTATAACTGCCTGGCCCCTGGCCATGAGGCCCGCCGGGGATGTCAGGTTGGTGGCTCCTTCACAAGGGCTGTGAGCAAGGGCGTGTACTTGGCCAGTTCACCCCTGTCCCTAACACCTGCCCTTTCTGTGGCAAAAAGGAGACCTTGGCGCACATTTATTTGGAGTGCGCCAGATGCAGGCCTTTCTGGCTCCTTTTGAATATCTTCTATGCGTTTCTGGTTGCAACTTTCCCCTCACCTTTTTATCTACACACTCCCCATCTGTGGGCCCCACGAAGTACGGGGAATCTCCTATCAACCCTCCTTTAGCCCTGGCCAAACTAGCCATCTACAACACCAGGGAGAGGAGGTTTTTGGCAGATGGGAATCTTCTGCGACTGTGGGGCCTATTCTGCTCTCTTCCGGTTCACGTATCGGGCGGAGTTCCTCTGGGCGGCCTCCACTGGCTCCCTTGACACCTTCGAGGAGCAGTTGGGGCATTGCGGGGGGGGGGGGGGGGGGGGTGGGGTTCTCTGCTCGGGTGTCCCCATTGGGTTCCCTTCGTTTAGCCCTATGACCTCACTCCCGCCCTGTTTTTTTTTCATTAGTTGCCCACGGAATTGCTTGGTGTCCTAGACTGTGGATCCTCCCCTTAGGCTGGGGGGAGATTTTTAGAATGGGCGGGCCTTCGCTGCCCACCCTTGGATAACCAATAGGACCAGACGGACCAGACTCCTGTACCACACTGGTTTGGGTCTGTCACATACTTAACATCCTCAAAGCACTGTACTAACACTAACTACTGTTAATCCTCATCCCCTTCTGTGAGGTAAATAAAACATGCACCATTAAAAATAATCAGTTACTGCAGTATTGACTATGTATCTTCTAAAGTTAAAATAGATACTGCAGAGATGCATTTATACTATAAACATGGTAAATATTTATCATTTAATGGTGCTTATTGTAAGCAGGCATTATCCTCATTTTATAATTGGGACCTAAGAGACATGGGGGCAGATTCTCATCTGGTGTATTTAGCATAGCTCCATTGACTGAAGTGGAACTATGAAATTTACATAAGCTGAAGATTTGGCCCATTGAAGTTAAGAGCCAATTCTCTAAAAGTGGCCTCTAATTTTAGGTGCCACTCTTCAGACATCTGGATCCTAACTTCAGAGATGCCGAGCAACCAAAATTTAAACCGAACTCCATGGTTGGCACTTTTGAAAACGTGGTTCCAGGGCCTATGTTCTCAGAACAGACGAGTAATTTTAGGTGAAATTACACTGTAAACTACACTGATTTTCCCAAGGCCACAAAGCAAGTCAGTGTTAAGAGTGGAGATTTGAGTGGAGAAAAGCTCATCCCATAAATCCCAGGCTCAGTCTATTAATCCATAATACCTCTGAATATGCTAGCCTTCATGTTAGTTACAAGATCAAAAGCACTGGGGAAAAACTAGATTGACAATAATAGGAGAAGTAAATTCTAGCACAGTATGAATCAAATCTGATTCTGATGTCCAACACTCGTTGAGAGTTTCTGGAGTTGTAAGAGGTTGTAAGAGATTCACGGTGGCATTACTTAAAGAAGTCATATGTACCCTGTGTCCCAGAACCCTTTGGACTTTTGGCACTACTATCTTGTTTATATAACTTGCTGTATTTGCCATTTAGTGTATGCATATTCATAAACAAACACTTTAAAAATCTTCTGCCTAAAGTTATTTCTTTGGAATCCCAGAACAGTTTCACTGTGACTGCTTGATTATCGGGCCAGTGTGCAAAATAACTAAGCAACAGCTACATCTAGCAAAAGAGCCCCAATGCTACCTGTACTTAAGTATTCATGTAACTTTACTCAGGAAAAGTTAGCACATGGGCTAACAGCTGGCAGAATCAATGCTTAGGTTGTTCCACAGCCTCAGATAAATTGCTTTCAAAAACCAAGATGGGCTGATGCAGCACACACACCCTTTTTAAGGGAAACCAGGCTGGTAAGGTTCATAGTTTTAAGTTTTAAAATGCTGTTCTAAAGTATTTAGAGTTCTGTGTAAAATATTGCTTCAGAAATAAACTACCTTGATTCTAAAACAATAGACCCAAAGTAAAAGGATATTCTATCGTGTTTTTTCAGTGCTGTGGCACGTATGTGTGTTTATTTCAATTAACCAAAACTAGGATTCTGAATTTGCACCATAAGGAAATCAAACTTTAGATTCTGAACCATTTTATAAAAATTTGATGTTTGTTAAATAACCGGAGATTCACATTAAATTTAGATAATTCTATAATACTGAAAAGGGAGAGAATTTGCATTCTGTTAACATAATTGAGGAATGCAATTACCTTATAGCCATCAATGTACATTGGGCAAAATTCTGCCCTCAGTTACTATACAACTGATAGCAGAATTTAGCCCCTGGTTTGTAACTGCAGCCTTAATGACAAAACGTTTATCATTAAGAAAGGAACTTCCTCATATGTTAGGCAACACTGACTTCCAGCATAGCAAGAGGGGAAGAATTGTACCAACCCCACTGTGTGGAGAGTTGTTTGGACAGAATGAATACATACAAAATATGAAAACACCATGAGGTTTAATAGGTGAGGGATATTGAATATCATACCACTGGTTATGATCAAAGACTTTACAGCTCTCCAACAATTTGTCCTTTGGAGTTTGTTCAAGCGAATTTCTCTACTAGAAGATCACGGATAAACTGGAAATGACAGTAGTGCTGTAAAAGTGTAGGTAGAAAAACAGTGCAAGGCCAAAGGCCGAACGTTTTAATTTGTCAAGAGTAACCCCCAACACGACCATTACCACTCCTAAAGAAAACACATACATAAAATACTCTCAGCTTATCATAAATCACATTGGCCTGTATTGTACTCTATATTTCGAATGTACTGACTACCTTCCTGCTTCACTTAGATTAAGCTCTGGATGGAGAATAAATACAGTATTTCAGACTAGTACACTGTCTACCTTCCAGTCATTACTGGTAGCAAATTCATTCAACATTAATTTTGTTCAAAGAGAAGCAGACACTATTATTTAAGGTCTTTGTCCCTGTTAGTCTGCTCTGCAGACTATGCTTCCTTAAAATAAGATGTTTACCACTGTTTCAGCAGCCAGAGAGAGAAGTTGAACAAAAAGGTCGTATTTACAGCTGCCAAGAAGGCAAAGTTCCTGAGGCTTAGCCAAACAAAATAAAACTGAAGTTCACTTCAGTTTTCTCTTTGTAGCCTGGGAGGGAGGGTAGGCTAGAGGACTGGATGCCTGATAACTTTTTCTGACTTTGCATCACATTTCATTCTCCTTACAGCCCTTGTCAACTGGGGTTGGAATTACTGCTGATTGTACAGAAAACTCATGTAAATTCCCACAAATATCAAATGTACAAACAGGAGCCCAGAACACAAGTAAGCACCAACTAATGGTGGTATAAACACTGTGGATCAGAATTTGATCTCAGTTATTCCCATGCAAATCCAGAGTGAAGTCCATCAGCTTCAGAAGAGTTATTATGAATGCACATTGGCGTAGTTGAGATCAGGATCTGAATCATGCTTGCAGTGAAGAACCAAATTAAACTAGAGCATCAGCCTTTTAGAGATATAAAGTAACTACCAATAAATCATTAATAACAGTGCTCTTTACCCTTTCGGGGGATAGAAATAATAACTACCAATGAATACAGCCAATTTTTATCCAGGGATTTATGTTAGTTGCCACAATTCTAAAAAGGTTGCTTGGTGGGATGCGCTGGCCACACCTCTAACCTGTACTGAGTAATTTTTACAAGGTTCTTGTTGCTACCCTTTATAAACTGTTAAAAATGTATAAAGAACTCTGAGTGTGTATATATACACACAAAATATATTAAATATTATGTACTATCGTACACACCATACATATACATACATGCGTTTTATATGGTTTACTGAACATTCTACGGGAGATGTAGCATGGCCTTCACTGAAACATTAGATTTGTTTCCACAAGTTTACAACATCCACGGTACTCACAAAAGGCAGAGGGAAATGGAGCCACAAGTAAGTAGAACGGTCAGCCCAAGAACGTAGCAGCCATGTCATGTATATAAACCTAACATTTCAAGAAAGATGTGGCATTGTGGACTTGTAACATCACCTTTTAACACAGCATATACAAGACAATGATTTCCATTGAGGCATTGGCAAATGAGATTTTTTTTTTTTTTACAGGAAGGACTATTTTATTGGTTGCTACTGCTCCCACTGAGATCAATAGTAAAAAAATCACTGACATCAACAGCAGCTAGTTTGGCCCCATTTTTCGTAATAATGAATATCCAATTAAGATCAGAGTTTGCAATAGCTATACCACCTGTTTTTTATTTGTGCCGACTGTGAGGTACACATTGTATTTTCACAGGTGTTAGGTAATACACCTAAATAATATAATTTAAACATAGTTAATAGTGTGGTGTAGATCATTGGTAATGGTATAATACACCAAAAATCACTGGTGTGGCATAAGTGAGTGTGTGTGTGTTCACTGAAGTACAATCCATATAATTCAACACAATGGTATAGTTACAAAATTATAATTACCAGAATCCATTCTTGGTAAATATCCTCTTCATTATTTCTCCAGTATTCCACTCCCCCACCTTACCCCTTCAACACAAAATGCTGTGGCATCTGGTTGAAGGGAAATTATCAAATATATGTAAATATATATTTGTTATTTTTAATAGGTCACAAGCCAGTAGATAATAGCAACCTACTTCTTCTTCTTTTACTTTATAATCAGCAAAGTACTAAGAAGTGGGCTTGTTCATTTACCTGTACTCCCTCCACTGGCTGCATGACTGGTTCTGCAGAAGCAGAAGAACAATATGGCAGAATAAATACATGTCCAGGTTCTGGAAGATCCCTCTTTCTATAAGATTCTAACAGTTTTAAAGGTGGATCATATTTGTGGCTGAATTACTTGACAGTGACCTTTTTAAATTATATATACACATTATAATCTCCCAGTCATTTCCTGAACTGTGACTTGCAAGCAATACCGTGGCCTGAAAACAATAGGCACTTATCCTCAAAGTTGGCAAGTAGAGGGAGAATTATTTGGTAGATATGACACCAAAACCCAATCTTTGTGCTTTCTCACATACAGCTACTGTATAGACGGAGGCAGAAACAGACACAGAGTTTTAGGTTGTTGGTGGGTCATGCGTTTTCTTTTTGCCCCTGCAGGATTTGCAGACACAGCAGATGATGCATGGAGATGCCACAAGCAGCAAGGGAGAAGTCACCAGCGCTATGATACCCAATCCCACCAGGATCCCCACAACCTGCAAAGTTTAAAGAAAAAAAAAATTAACCAACAAGAAAATAAAGTGTGTGTGTGTGTATGTGTGATTCCTCTGTTTGAGCTGGTTATCAGCATACCTGTGTTCTGTTCCACATAACCGAGGCTCGAGAATGACCCAGTTTGTTTCTGCAGGGGCCTTTGTCATAATGTCTTAAGAAGATATCATTCTGAAAGATAAAAAAAAAACTGTACTGAGCAGGTCACGTTAATGTGGGGAGATTAACAGGATAGGAGTAGAACTACCACATTCCTGACAGTGCAGTAAAATTAACTGTCCTGGCAGAGAAGTTTGCCTGCCTGTTACTTAATTACTTTGAGAAATTAAATGGGAAACTTTAGATCTATAAGACACACTGTCTAAGATATTTCATATCCCTAACGTTTATCTTCTGTATTCCTAATACTTCTCTGTTCTCCAGTCAGTTCTTCCATGGGCTTTATAGGCTGCTCTTTAAAATGGAAAATCCCCACTTTCCTTTTCTCCCCCACCAAACTAATACTTATCAAACTAATTACTTTTATCTCAACAAGATGAGTGGCACTCAGTTTCCAAACACCCTCCCCCTGACACTTCCCCTGTAGCTTGAGCCTTGCTTTTTCCATTCATTCTTCAACCTAACTTTTCTGTTATACAAGCATTACCTTGCAGTAAACTTTGAATGCCTGAAACCTTAGTGAGTTTATAAGAGCTATATTGTAACCATGCAATGACTACATCTTCTCAAAGAAATCATTTAATTGACATATCTTTAACTGATTAAAACCAGTTAAAGGCACATCTACAGACAACTATCACAGCTTCACATGTTTAGACTAATATGGAAACTTGACACAGCTCCAATTTTTCATAGTGTTACACAACGATTGTGTACACTATGTACTTCAAAATAGACTTGAAAAAACGGCAGCCATAAATAACCTGGATAGAAAGTTGAGCACACCCTGTTTAACATATAGAGAATAAAGAGGAACAAGGAAGTTTCATAATTTCCAAACTGTGTAGCAAAAACCCATTTAACTTTATTTTACCTCAAGTGCTGGTACAAAGAGTTCTTTTCCTCACCTCCCACAAATATTACTACTGACTGTGCCAAAAACTGATGTTATCATTGTACACCAGTATGTTACTTCTTTTGGACCTCCCTTTAGAATTAAAAGTCAGTGCAAGTAGAGAATATCTGATGTTTTGGGGCAGTGCTTGGCAACTACAGATTTGGGCACTTTTTATGATGATAGTGTCCTCTGAGTTCAGACTTCCTGTTCTCCCCTCCTCTTGAGCTCTTTGTATCCCTAATAAGATTCTGACATGGAAAGTAAAGTAAAGTAGTTTCCAAAACACTTTCATCCCCTCAAACTTATTAAGTGGATCATTCTCTTCTGCTAATATGGCACTAGAGACTGACTATGGAGAAGTGACCTAGTTTAAATGAGCTCTGAATTGACCCCAATTTGAAACTGTAGCCTTTATCTGTACCAGACCAAATTTGAACATATTTAACAGGTTGGAATCCAAGGAATTGGGGGGAGAGGAAAGGAAGGGGGAACACAGCTAAATAGCTCTCAACCCACCTATCTTTAGCAATAGTATTGGAAAATCTGTTTTCCCCAAGAGAATTAGCATTGGACGAAGAGATTTGGCTACAATCCACTTCAATTCAGGAAAAAAAGAAAGAAATCTCTTTGAGGCTCATTGGAAGCAGAAGTAACTTTTAAGCTTTGGCCACTATGAGGCTCCATTTAAATATATTGGCATTCACTCAAGTCAAGATCCTTTTATCCTTGGCATAAAGGGACAGAACTAGAACATACATGATTCCGGTTATGACATATGGGACTTATCCCTCAAATCCTTAACTAGCCTTGCTCTAGAACCTTCATCATATAGCACTTACATCCAAGTTCTGTAGGCAGTACCAGCAAAATGTATGCTTGCAGTTCTTACACATCATTTGAGCACAGCCTTCATTTCGTTCAATATAGATCCGGCACACTGGGCACTGTTTAATTGGAGCCTCTGTGTCAGTCCTGGTAAGTGCTCTAGGAGAGTAAGGAAATATATGAAAGATGAAATTTCAGTGCAAAACCTGTGGCTGTATGACTCAAGTACTAATATCAAGTCGTTAATGCATCATTATGTTCTGTAGGTCCCCTAGTTCACGCTCAACTCCATGGTCTGGCATGCGCCATGAGTTTCAAGATTGTCTGATGTTAGCTTCTTAATATACTGGAAGTATAAAATCTCGTATTCAAGGGAATGCATTAAAACATATACTAAGAGGGAAAAAAACCCTGTTCATGCAGCATAGAGACAAATTAAACATTCAATTCCACTGATTTTTCATAATGTACAAAGTAAAGACTCACTACAACTATGCATGTAACAGATATAACATTAAAAGAATGGCACTGGACAATGTGGAAAAGAGCTTCTGTATTTTGTTAAGATGACTGGACTGTGTAACTCAAAGTACTGTCCTTTCTTCTGCATGACAGCTTTAACCTCAATCAAAGCCAAACATCTATCTTGAAGATCAAAAATCATATGAAGATCTCACAGGCAATTCCTTTTTGATGAAACCCCCTGCTGACCAGAATGCTTAGTTTTAACTCTTTCAGCTCTCGCAAAAATATTCACAGTGGTAGAAACCACAGAGCACGATAGAGAGTTTAAAGATTACTCTGTGCATGCCAGTGAATGCTATTCTGTTTCTGTGAGCACAGGTTGGCCAGAGACCTGGTATAACGTAAACATAAGAGTATTTACAGAATTCAGAGACATTCAGTCATTGCCAAAACTATGCATCCTCACTAACAGGCTGCTGTAAGGACACAGCTAGTGCAGTCATTTGCATCTGTGCAAAGTGAGTATAAATGGCTACCAAATCAGAATTCTCCATTCACACCAGTGGAAGAATTTGGCACCTACTTAGCACAAGAGTTAGGCCTAGTCTATGTATAATTTTTATACCAGTTCAACTCTTATGGTTAAGAGGTATGATTTCTCTACCAAAAGAGTTAAATTGATGAAATACCTATATAGATGCAGCTATGTCATTTTAAAGGTGCTTTATGATGGTATAGTTTATTCCCCTATGTGATGGGTTGTTCACCCCAACACTGGCCCTGAAGGGGTTACTGTAGGCTACAAAGGGGGCCAAGTAGCCAGACAGGCCATGGCTGAGGGGAATCAGGCAGCGTAAGTAATCTTTTGACTGAATAATGAAGAAGCCCAGCTGAGAAGGAATGAGCTGGGCTGGGTTTTACCTATTGGGTATCTGGGAACTGGGCGGGCGGAAGCCTGTCCATTGCTAACAGATCCCCCCCGCCAGCCTAAGGGGAGGATCTACAGTACCTCAGAATCCAACTGATTTTGAGGGACAACTAAGAAAAGAACAGGGATAGGAGTGCAGTCAGAAGGTCATAAGAAGGGAGCCTGACGGGGATACCGAGCAGAGAACCCCGGACAGTGCCCACTGCTCCTTGAAGGCATCAAGGGAGTCAGCGGATGCCGCCCAGAGGAACTCCGCCCAGATACATGAACGGACTAAGGATCAGAAACAAGCCCCACAGTCAAAGGAGTGTCCACTGGCCAACCTCCTCTCCCTGGTTGTGTAGATGGCCAGGGTGAGGAGGAGGTTGACCAGGAGGTCCCGCAACTTTGTGGGGCCATGGATAGGGAGTGCATAAAGAAGGAGATGAGGGGAAAAGTGCAGCCAGAAATGTAACAGGATATTGGTGACGAGCTGGTATAGGGGCTGCAACCTGGTGCACTTCAAGTAAATGTGTGCCAGAGTCTCCCTCATGCTGCAGACAGGGCAAGTGTCTGGGACAGGGGTAAACTGTGCCAAATACACACCTGTGCTCATGGCCCCATGCAGGAGCTGCCAACAGATATCCCTGGCGGGTCACAGGACAAGGGTAGAGCATAGGCTGGCCCACTGGGTTTTAAAGCATTACTTTGTGTTCAGATTCTGATTAAGTCATAGAATACCAGTGTTAGGAGGGACCTCAGGAAGTCATCTAGTCCAACCCCCAGACAGATTTTTGCCTCAGATCCCTAAGTGGCCCCCTCAAGGATTGAACTCATAACCCTGGGTTTAGCAGGCCAATGCTCAAAGCACTGAGCTATCCCTCCCCTCTGTAGCTACTGATCAGAGGGTCCATACCTATTGGGTGTCCAGGAAGTGGGCGGGCAAAGCCCACCCACTGCTAAAGGAATGCCTCCTCTAGCCTAAGGGAGACCCAGGAGCCGCCAGCCAGAGCCCACTGAGTACGGGGACAACTAATAAAGAACAGGTGGAGTGTGGTCAGAGGGTCATAAAAGGAGCCTGACGGGGACACCGAGCAGAGAACCCCGGACAGCGCCCATGCTCCTCGAAGGCGTCAAGGAGCCAGTAGCGCTGCCCAGAGGAACTCCGCCCGGATACGTGAACGGACCAGGACCGGAAACAGCCCACAGTCACCTGAGTCTCCATCGGCCAACCTCCTCTCCTGGTCATGTAGATGGCTTTTTTAGCCAAGGCGAGGAGGAGGTTGACCAGGAGGTCCCGTGATTCGTGGGCATGATAGGGAGTGTGAGGAGAGGCGGGAAAGTGCAGCCAAAAACGCAACAGGAGATAGTGAAGCCGGATTAGGGGTGAACCTGGCGCACTCTAAATAAACGTGCGCCAGGTCTCCCTCACGCGCAGAAGGCAGGTGTCAGGGACAGGTAAACCGCGCCAAATACACGCCCGTGCGTCACAGGCCCATGGAGGAGCCGCCAACTGATATCCCCGGCAGGCCTCGGGACCAGGGTAGAGTAGAGGCTGGCCCAGCGGGGCTCCTCACCCTCCAGAGGTGGCAGGAGGTCCCGTCACTTGGTGTCGGGGCGGGACACGAGGGTGAGGAAATGAAGGGTATGGAGCACGAGCGCGTAGAGTTGTTTCTGTGGTGTGGTTCGAAAATGGACCGGCTGCAGATCGTACAGCCGGCTTGCAGAGAAGGGGCGGGGGGGCCGGTCAGGTCTACGGGGCAGGGGCTCAGAGGGTCCGTAGGGGGGTGGTTACCTGCTCCTGCCTGAAAGGGCTTTAAACAGCCCTGGGAGAGGCTGGGGCAGGGAAAAAACTGGGCTGACCGGGAGGCAGCCTCAGCTGTGGCCATGCCCCAGACAGACACAACTTGCCCTATAAAAGCCAGGAGCAGAGACACAGCCTCCTCTAGCTGTGGAGAGAGATGGGCCTGGCTGCTGGGGAGCTAGAGAAGGTACCTGGAGTGGAGCAGGGCTGCAGGAAGGCCAAGGGAGCTCTGGCCTGGAAACCTCCCAGGCTGCAGCCTAGTATACAGCCAATTAGGTACTGAGGTTGCAGGGGACAGCCCAAGGCTAGGCAGAGGCAGCAGGTCCAAACCCCTCCTTGCCTGTGATGAGTGGCAATTAGCTTGCAGTCCACCCCAGTGAGCAGGGGCTAGATGGTGGCTGGCAGTAGCCATGTACTGAGGCGAGGTGGGAATAGAAGGTGGGGGTTCCCTGGGAAGGGGAGACCCAGATCTATGCGGGGTACTGCAGGGGGGGCAGCACCCTGGGTAAAGGGGCACTATAGTCCAGGAGGGCCAACAGCAAGGGGACACCAGCCTGCAGAGGGTGCTCCAGAGGCTGGTGAGCTAATTCCCAGAAGGTACCAGCAGGAGGCACCACAGGGGTGAGTCCCGCTTCGTTACAGGGTCCCTGAGGTGGAACTTTGAGTAGAGGGTGGGCCCAGGTTCCCCTACCAGCCATTGGGGAAGTGGCACTAGCTAAGCAGTGAATGGGAAGACTGCCTGACACACATGACTTGGCTGGAAGATTAAGCCATGAACACAGCATCTTGCCTCACTGAGAGCCAGGAAGAGAAGGTAGGATGTGCAATGAGAGGTGAAAAGGAGGCATTGGACTTGGAATCAGTTAAACCCCAGAGTGACCAGGAGGAGGTGCACTAGTGGTGAGCGGAGCTGTGACATCTTTCCCTGTGGAAATAGCTATATTGCTATACAGTAACTGTACCCACACTAGGGAGGTTGCATCAATATAACTACACTGATATAGTTCAAGCGGTATAATTTGTGTGTGTAGACAAGGCCTGAATGACACACACAAAGGTGCAAAGCACAGGATAACCCCGACTGAGGACCATGGAACTTCCAACTCCATAAGTAGCTGCTTAATGCAGGGGTAACAGCAGCATGTGAATTATATTTAGAAACACATCTGTAATGATGTATTAGAAAGAAGTCTAAAATATGGAGAAGGCAGGTCCATGAAGTATTTATGGTATTGGACATCCATTTTGTACCGCTAGCAGAGCTAAAAGATGGCACAGCCTAGCTGAATTCTGCTCTTACCCCTGCTCAGTTGGTGTTACAATGGGTTGGTTGTCCTGGCACAAGCGCTCTGGGTGCCATACTTCTTTGCAAGATGAACAGAATTTCAGGTGACAAGCTGGGCATTCCACAGGCACTGGTTGTCCTGAGTCACTCAGTTCAACGCGGCACATGGTCTGGCAGTCAGCAGCAGGGCACCACGTTCTGCATGGATCCAAGTGGACTTCTGAAACATAAATATGGAAACAAAATGGTTTAAATCTGCATTCATTATATACTCCTCTTTTCACTCCAATTACCATTTCTCTAGTCATACAAGGCCTGATCTGATGGCCACTTAGATCTTTAAAGGATTCTGTATTGCTAAGACTATGGCCACAGTGCAAACAGTGTTGCACTGGACACATAATTAAAATGATGAGAATTTTGTCAGACACCATCAGACAAACTTCAGTCTTTCACCATGAGAAGTTGGTGATAAGTTAATGAGTGAATGTTAGATATTCTCCCCATCTCTCTCTAGAAGGGCATACACACCTCTGCCTTGAACAACATTTATCTCTGTTGCACTGTTACATGCCCTGCTGCGTATTTGGCTTATCCATTTAAGGTACGCTCTTGAAAAGCAAATTAAATGAAAAACTGTTCTTCCTTAAGGGCCGGAATGATACTATTTCAAAAAATAAATACTTAGCTACATTTGTACGCTGCTATTCTAAATTTAAACTGCTTGTTAGCCATGTCCTTGAAGTCTTAAGCAATAGGACTGAATTACAAAAATAGGAATAAATACAGCTAGCTAATAGGTCTGTTAAAAGTGGGACATTTTTACATGTCAACATGAATATATACCTAATATTACCTAATATCCCTCTAAAAATATAAGCAATTATGATCTTGCACTTGTATCAGGAGTAGCTCCACTCAGGTCTGAGTAAAATCATTTCTCTGAGCCTCATTTTCCCCATCTAGAAACTAAGAATAGTGATACTTATTCTCCTCACTAAGTGGTCATCATTAAAAAAAATAACATTGGTCAGCTGTTACCACACAATAGCTTCTGTGATATCGCCATTATCACCCGGGCATCGATGTGGTATCTTATACAAACTATCATTTGGTAATGAGTGACAAATGTTGACTCTTGCTACTGTGCCCCTGTGTTGCCTAGAGAAATTTCAGTGAGAACCCAGCTAAAATATGACCATGATGACAGATTTGATTTGATTTCACTGCTTTCTGGCACAAACTGGAGGAAGCCAGGCTGCCCAAAATCGATGCAAAAAGTCTATTAGGAGCAAGTAACCTGCCAGTCACCTGAAATTTCTGTTCCACTGGGAGTTTCTGATACAGTGGTGGGCAACCTGCAGCCCGCATTGGCAGCTGAGAGCTCAGCACTTCAGAAGAGGGGCTCAGCACAGGATAAGATCAGTCCCCAGTAGACACTAGCCCAGAGGTAGGCAACCTCTGGCGGCACATGAGCTGATTTTCAGTGGCACTCACACTGCCTGAGTCCTGGCCACTGGTCCAGGGGGCTCTGCATTTTATTTAATTTTAAATGAAGCTTCTTAAACATTTTAAAAACCTTATTTACTTTACATACAACAATAGTTTAGTTATATATTATACATGTATAGAAAGAGACCTTCTAAGAACATTTAAATGTATTACTGGCATGCAAAACCTTAAATTAGAGTGAATGAATGAAGACACAGCACACCACTTCTGAAAGGTTGCCGACCCCTGTACTAGCCTATTGTCCAACATGTTTAGTCTTTGCAGCTACAGAAATGTAACACAAAAGTATTTTCTTCTAGCACTGTAGTGCAGAGAAAGCAAAACAAGTTGCAGTGTCTAATGTGCCGAGCTCTGGAAACTTGAGTTCTTTCAAAAATAAGATGGAAGAAAGATAGAAGAATGTCTGTCTTTGGCATTCGCTGTTTTTAAAGCTTATTGGCTTTGTGGAAACTTTGCAGCAAGATATAAATGATGCATGAAATGAAACTCCCTGCCCACCCAGTATACAAAGAACATACAGATGGTACTTTGCCGTCATTGCTGTGATGTACTATTTGCTTGAGCACAGAGCACAATGAAACCAGAAAAGCCCACCGAGCCTAGAAAGTTGCAGCTAAAAATATGAAGCAAACACAACTCTAAAAGGTTGTTGAATACTTCTAGTGAGGTAGTGGTTCCTCTCCTGGTCTCCTCCAACTTTCCTCTGACTCGCCACAATCTAGGCAGCCAACTAGATTCAGCTCTAAGCAGGGAGGTTTCCCTAAACCGCATACTAGCCAACCACCAGAGGCTGTGCTCTGGTCAGTTCTCACAATACGAACAGTCAGATGTGATCTGGAAGATAGCCTACGAAAATGAAGAATGGTGTTTTTGATTCTGTGGGTAATACTTTTTCCTTTGAATTGGTACTAAACCAATGCCTTTCACATGGTGTTAGGGGACAGTGTACTGTTAAGTCCCATGCTTTGGATTAGACATAAAAATGGAGGTTCTGGTCACTTGTGGTCATTAAAGATCCCATGGCATTTTTCACAGAAATAGGAGCATAACCCATTCATCCTGGCCAAATTCCATTCAGCCAATTGCATTGTGCCTACCTCAGTTGAGATACAATATTCTTTAAATCATGTCCTAAGTTGTTGCATAGTGTTATGATGCACCATAAAATAGCAGCTGCCTTTCACTGCAAAGGCAGCTGCACTCAAGCGGTGGATTTTTTTTTAACATAATTAAATATTTAGTAGTGCCTGGATCAAGATTGGGAGTCCACTCTGCTAGGTGTTGTACAAATATATATGAAGACCTGCTCACAGCCATGAAAACCTTACAATATAAGATGACAATCTAAGAGGAAGAGTAGAGTGATAGGGATACAATTAAAAATATGATATTCATATCAAACAGAGCCAGCACCAGAAATAAGAGCATTGCAAGAAGGAGGCAGCAGCATGGGGCAGCCTTGAGTAACTCAGATCCTTGACTGTTGCGGAGAAGGAGCTTGGAGAGCATGGCTGCAACATGGGAAGGGATGAAACTGAGGCAACAGCGGCCTTGGGAGCAGGTTCAGTGAGCAGGGAAGCTTCCTGGTGCCATGAAGGGAGCCAGACTCCTGCTTGGTGCAACCAATGGGAGAGAAGACCCCCCTGGCCAGGACCAGTGGAGTGGCACTGGCAGATTGCACAGGATTGACACCTGTGAGCTCCTGGGCCCACTGAGCAGTGAAGTGGGCCCCTAGAAGAAGGTTGTGGGTCCCTGTGCCAGAGGAGTGGGATGCCGTCCTCAGGGCGAGATGGTGGTTCCTCTTCTCTGAGCTTGGGTCCTGCTGGTGGCAGCAGAGGATCTGTTTGTTCTTGGTTGGAGAGACATAGATTTGATTGGGAGTGTGGGGGTTAAAGTGTTTGTGCCTGGTATAAGGTAGGAACCGAGGTGATGTGTGACCGCTCGTGAGTAAGGTTAAGGTTTTATCACAGTTATATTTCGTAAAAGTCACGGACAGGTCGTGGGCAATTAACAATAAGTCACGGAAGCCCGCAACCTGTCTATGACTTTTACTAAAAATAACTGTGGGTGAGCTGACCTCGACCTCTGCGGAAGACTGAAGCCAGAGCCTCATGGGAAGGTGAGTGGGGGGTGAAGCCCGAGGCCCACTGCCTGGGGGAAGGATTCCAGCCGCAGCTGCAGGGACTGAAGCCAAAGAAGTCACGGAGGAGTATTAAAGTAATTAAATCCGTGACTAAATAGTATCCTTACTCATGAGCAAATTCTGGTTACAGCAAAAGGTCATAGGCTGAAAGAGTGGCTTGAGAGCAGAAGGAGCTGGGCTGAATTAACTAAATCTCCTAGCAATGGTTAAAACCCATCAGCACGTCAGCAAGCCCATAAATCTTGGTTATGCAGCACCTCTGCCTCTACGACAATTGTTCCTACCTGCTCCTTCGCTCATTCTAAAACTACAGACTTTATAACCCCGCTGCCCAGGGAAAAGGATGGATTTGGGGAGGGGCTTGGAGTGTGGACATTATCTTCAGCAGAAATAGAGTCTGGTGACCAGCCTGCTTCTGGTCTAGGCACTTTGTGGGACTATGTTCCAACTCTTATACAAAGACTGATGACCGAGAGGAATCAGGCCCAGGATGGTTTTCACAGATCAATTACTCAGGCAGACCTCTGAATTCTCCTTGAAAATCTTGGTAGATTTCAAATGTATCTACAGAATCAAACACAATCTTTTCTATGAATTTTTCATCAGACACTGCCCCGGTTGTGATCAATGTATAAGGTTGGGAAAGCTTATTGGTAAAATATTTAAACATTTCTGAAATAAAATCATGTTTCTTTGATTTCCATATCACTCTGGGCAGCCAATGGCAGATATGGCAAGAGTTTAGACTCTAAAGAAAATTGTTTAACTCTGCAAAATTGTGCATCTTCAGTTGCTACAAAGCTGAAAAGAGGGCTGGATTTCCTGCCTGCTTCCTGCACGTAACCAGTGCAGTGGTTCTGGCATAGGAGTTTTGACTAATAGTATTTTCAAAAAATATTCCTACAGAAAGAGCAGAGAGTCTGGCTCATTTGTGACAGATTTACATACTGAGAGAGCAGCATTGTATACTTTAACCTTTACAACCAGATCTGTGAATAAAAGACTGTAACCTAGATCAATAAGAATGTTTGTTGGCAGGGCCAGCACAACACATTAGGCGACCTAGGTGGTCGCCTAGGGCACTGACATTTTGGGGGTGGTGACCGCGGCAGCCGCATGCTCGGTAGCTGCAATCATCAGCAGTATTTCGGGGGCAGGACCTTCCGCTGCCTCCGTTGGGGGCACCATTTCGGGGGCGGGACCTTCCGTTGCCTAGGGAGCCAAAAAGGCTGTCGGTGCTCCTGTGTGTTGGTAGCATTTAAAAACTGGTGGGCAGTTAAGAATATCTGGGGAATGGAGGGCTTTTCTTCACTACTGGAGTAAGTTGACCTAAGTTACGCTACTCCAGCTACATGAATAACGTAGCTGGAGTCGACGTAGCTTAAGTCGACTTATCCCAGTGTCTTCACTGTGCTGCACTGACAGAAGATGCTCTCCAGTCGACTTCCCTTACTCTTCTCGTTCCGGTGGAGAACCAGAGTCTTTACTAGATTTAGTGGGTCTTTACTAGACCCACTAAATCAACACCCACTGCAAAACCCTATAGTTCCAGAGGATACAGAATAGATAAGGTTAAAATGAAGTAGTTTGGGAATGATTACCTGAACTACTCTCCTCCTTGGTTAAGTGATAAAAGAAAGCATAAAAATATCTCCCAAAAATTCAGTTGGCCTTTATCCTGTGGTACAGGTACACCCGGGACAACATCATGGCGGATGAAATTCAGTGTTGACCAGTGCAAAGTCATACACATTTGAGACTATAATCTTGACTATACATACAAAATGATGGTGTCTAAATTAGCTGTTATCGCTCAAGAAGGACTTGGAGTCATTGTGAATAGTTCTCTGAAAGCAACAGCTAAATGTGCAGCAGCAGTCAAAAAAGCTAACGATGTTAGGAGCCATTAGGAAAAGGATAGATAATAAAATAATGCCACTAAATAAATCTCTGGTACACCCACACCTTAAATACTGCATGTATATCTGGTCGCCCCATCTCAAAAAAGATATATTAGAATTGGAAAAAGGTACAGAGAAGGGCAACAAAATTATTTGGGATATGGAACAGATTCTGTACAGGAAGAAATTAAAAAGGCTGGAACCATTCAGTTTAGAAAAGAGATGACTGACGGGAGATATTATAGTGGTTTATAAAATTATGGTATAAAGAAAGTGAATAGGGATGTATTATTTACCCCTTAATATAACACACAAACCAGGAGTCACCCAATGAAATTAATAGGCAGCAGATTTAAAACAAACATAAGGAAGTACTTCTTAAAACAATGCACAATCAACCTGCAGAGCTCATTGCCAGGGGATGTTGTGAAGGCCAAAAGTATAACGGCATTCAAGAAACCACGGAGGATAGGTCCATCGATGGTTATTAGCCCCTTAGCTCCAGGTGTCTAACCCTCCAACAGCCAGAAGCTGGGACTAGATGACAGGATGGATCACTTGACAATTGCCCTGTTCTGTCTATTCCCTCTGGGGCACCTGGCACTGGCCACTCTTGGAAGACAGGATAGTAGGCTAGATGGACCACAGGTCTCACCCAGTATGTCATTCTTATGTTCTTAATGTCATCGGCTTCTTCATGACAAAGCTGTAGGCCAGTGGTCCCAAAACTTTTTCCCTTGTGCCCCCCTTATCCCTGTCAGCTCCTCCCCGAGCTGGGGGGTATGCAGACAGGGTTAAGGGAGCTGAGGATGGGGCCAAAGCTGGGGTGGGGGCAGAGCTGAGGCTGGGGAGTGAGGCCAGCAGCCAGGGCCCCGGGCACAGGGCTGATAGCCAGGCCCATGAGTGGAGCTGGGTGGCTCTCCCATTCCACCCCCCACGGGGATTGGCTCAGGCTCCACCCCTGCCCCTCAAATGCTCCTCTGCACCCCCCTAGGGAGGTGTGCCCCACAGTTTGGGGAGCTCTGCTGTAGTCAATAATGATGGTAAAAACCAGGGGAGAAAATCTTTGTGAGGGTTCCATTGCAGAGATTTCCCCACCTTCCATTTATTGTCCTATCATACAAACTGGGTTTCCTCATGTGGAAAAGCTCAAGCATTGCAGATCCTCTAGGATGCATGAAAAGCCAAGGACATCCACTTGGATGCTCCATACCAACCCCAGCTCCTGGCGTCCTAACCTAATGCAAATGCAATCTGGTCCCTTGCAGCACAGCTCCACTGCGCCCATTCTGTCATGGATGCCCCCTCGCTGCAGCTGTCCCAAGGAAAGATAAGCCAATCTCAGGCACACAAGTTTGAATATTTTCACTAATAATTTTACTCAAAAAAATTGCCCTGTTGGTCCTGCTCCTGTTGATGTCCATGGGAATTTTGTTACTGACTTGAGTAGGAGTAGAATCCTGCCAACTTCTTCATAGTTAAATTATGTCAAAATGAAGGCCTTTTCCCTCCCTACGGGGTAGTGCCTTCTAGTAATCAGTAGAACCCCATCACCGCATATTTTAAGCCATGGTAAGATAAATATAAAATAAATGGTTCACACCTCGTTCAAATTTCAGTCGCTGGTATAACTGAAACTGATCAACAGGTACCAAACAGGCAATCTGAAATGAAACATAAGAATAGAAGAACTGTTAGGAAAAGAAAAAGCCAGCCAGCCCCACATGCCCGCTCTTTTGAGTCTGCTCTCAACCAACTTCCTTTAGTAGTTCTTTCCCCGCCCCTTCCTTTACTAGTTCTTTCCCCCCCACCATTTTCTTCAATCCCTTCCTTCTCCAGATGTAAATCTAGGTATTCTAGACCACCTGTATTTCAGGTCACACATTCCAGTAACGTTGTCATAAACAGATAGTTAAGGGTTAATGCCTCTTTTACCTGTAAAGGGTCAAGAAGCTCAGTAAACCTGACTGACACCTGACCAGAGGACCAATAAGGGGAGAAGATACTTTCAAATCTTGGTGGAGGGAAGTCTTTGTTTGTGCTCATGTTTTGGTTGTTGTTCGCTCTCGGGACTGAGAGGGACGAGACATCAATCCAGGCTCTCCAAATGTTTCTGAACCAGTCTCTCATGTTTCAAACTTGTAAGTAATAAGCCAGGCAAGGAGTGTTAGTCTTATGTTTGTTTTCTCAACTTGTAAATGTTTTTTTGCTGGGAGGATTTTACCTCTGTTTGCTGTAACTTTGAACCTAAGGCTAGGGGGGGGCTCCTCTGGTCTATTGGAATCTGATTACCCTGTAAAGCATTTTCCACCCTGATTTTACAGAGATAATTTTTACCTTTTCTTTCTTTAATTAAAAGCTTTCTTTTTAAGAACCTGATTGATTTTTCCTTGTTTTAAGATCCAAGGGGACTGGATCTGGACTCACCAGGGACTGGTGGGGGGAAAGGAGGGGGATGGTTAATGTCTCCTCGGTTTAAGATCCAAGGGGTTTGTATCTGTGTTCACCAGGGAATTGGTGAAGTCCCTCAAGGCAACCCAGGGAGGGGAAAGTTTTGGGGGGATAGAAAGTGCCCCAGACACTGAAATTCTGGGTGGTGACAGTGTTACCAGATCTAAGCTAGTAATTAAGCTTAGAAGGGTCCATGCAGGTCCCCCACATCTGTACCCTAAAGTTCAGAGTGGGGAAAAAACCTTGACAAACTTAGTACAGATGTTTATTACCCTTCACAAGGAATAGTTCTTCATAGGTGCTTTGTTTACTTCTAGCTTCCCCATTTATTTCACGTGGATTTATTATTAATGAAAGGTGATAGATTGCCAGCCCTGTTTTATTTACGTACAGAAGTACAACAACAATGGAAGCTTCCCTCTGCCAGTGTCCTTCAGTCTTGGTGACAGGAGTCACCTCTAGGGTACTGAGAGGGGAGTTTAGTCTCCATTTGTTGTCATTTGGGCAAAGATTGATGACAACAGTGTTGCTGGATTTTGTGATGTCCACCCTTGTCCACTGGGAACTGGACTGAAATTACCAACTCATTTCATATAGGCAACCACATAGACATTAGCTAGCATGTCTGAGTCACTACCAACCACGGCTGGAATTGAACTGGTGACCTAGAGGTGAAAGGCTGTATCCTTCATTATTAACCCCTATAAAGACATTCAGTCACCCTAATTTTTAAGATTAATAGCCAGATCCTCAACTGATGCAAATCAGCATGGTTCATTTGAGTCAAAGAAGTTACACTGATTTATACCAGCTGAGGATATGGCCCTTTGGATCTTAGATTTTGAACCATCAGCTGTATTTATCCACCACTGCAAATTGTCTTCCATCTTTCTAAAAAATATTAGTACACCTCAGTGTCTTCTCTCTTCTCCAGAGAATAAACCCACTTTCCTTAATTTTCCTGTTAAATTAGGACCTGATTTCTGAGCTGCCTCAACTCCCACTGATACAAATGAACAGCTTCAGAGGGAGTTGAGGGCTCTCTGCACTTCACATGAGGCCCTACATTACACCCCCAGAATCTAGCAGTGAACCCTCTTGTGTCCTCACTGAAGCAGTAACAAACTCTTGGTTGCTTTGCCCTCTCTTGCACCAGTGTGAAAAGCAATATAATACAGACAAAAATACAATACAAGTTAGTGTTTTTGCCACTGGGAAGGAGCAAAGAATGTGTTTGTTTGTACATAACTGTCTTTTTACTCAAGGTACAGATCAGTCTGGAATATAAAGTTGCATTTCAAAGGCAGATGTTTGGATCATTTATTTGATCTAACCCATGTTATACAAAAAAGAATACCATTGACATCAGGATTTAAGTGTTTGAAAGATGCTTAAAAGATTTATAACCAAGGAAATCAAAGGATTTGATGTCAGACTTAGAAACATTAGCAAGTTTTTACAGGATACATTCTTAGCTTAATCAGTCACAGTCTTACGGTTCAAAATATTTTTTCTTTCTAATTCAGAGATTGATTGAACTGAAATTATTATACACCGTCTTTTCAAGGGACAAACCTTTTTCCTCTGACAGCTCTCTAGGGTAATATGAGTGTCTCAAGACATTTTTCATCTGTTCATTAAAAATTAGCTGAAACATTCTTAGGAACACAACATAAATAGCTCAAACTTAAAAAAAAAAGAAAAGTAGCTGAGGAATTTAAGTAAAGAATGAAGCCAAAGAGTGAAAAATGAAAGGTGCAATTTCAGCATTGTCTAAAATCCTCCTGGTTGCATTGAAATCTGAACAGAGTTTGGAGAAAGTAAGTGTTAGTCCAGCTGCTTCTCTCTAGTCATTCGGGCTCTGACAACTACTGTATTTTAAAATGTGTGCCATCACTAATGCATTAATCAGTGATTCCTAAACATGGCCTTTACTACACTAGCACTGAGGATTTTTGACAAATAGTTTCTTGAGTGAGCAATTTTAATTGAGGTTGGGAGGCATTCAGCATTGGCCTAACGCTGCTTCCGTTGAACTGAATGAGAATTTTACCACTGATTTCAGCAGCAGAGTTACATCAAAGCTGAGAGCTGACTGTTTAAATATATGCACCCACAAATGCAGCCTGCCTCACTTCCATCTAATCAGTCTGTCTTTTCCTACCTAACCTCTCCATGGCTCAGAACCACCTCTCTCAGCTTTGAAATCTCTCCCTCCCATCACTTCCCAGCTCAGAACCCAGATTAGCACACACTCCTGTACACACATACCCGTCAGGACTTTGAAAACCTATCTCCAGGCTTAGAATCCTTCAGATCTTAGGTACTAATATGACCCCTGTTGTCACAGTATCTGAGCAGCTCACAGTCTTTTAATCCATTTGTCCTCAATACACCCCTGTGAGGTAGGAAAGACATGAACTTCTACAATCTGACCTAAAGAACCATGGCTAACCCTTACCCTTCATCTCTGATATCTACCACCACTAGGCTCATAAATTGCTGGTCCTGGAGAAGTAGGAGCAGAGGTAACCAGGACAGATGATAACTTCAGGGAATGTATTCAGGGAACCCCATATTCTGCCTCTGTGGAGTTAACAGCAAATAGCCCCAAATAAGCCTGTAATCCTGGTTTTGTGCCTCCTCCCTCTGCTGTCAGCAATCTATATATGCAATCTATATATATATGCTGCAGGAATTTCCAGGATTGCAGCTCTAGAAAACACCAGTGGCAATGCAGGGCAGGTTCTGCCTACTCCAGGGACTGGAGCAGCATTAGCCTCACCAGGAGTCCCCTGGTGGCAGCAGATGGTATTGCATCAGCTACACAACCCAATATTTACAGCTGATAGAGCTGTCAATATTTGAAGGGATTATCCCTACTAGCCTTAAAGACCAGCTGCCCCCCATTCACAAGAACCTCCATGAACAAAAAAAAAAGCTGTTTTAATAGCTCTACTTAAAAGTTAATGAATATACAGTCAAGTGCACGATGAGCCAAAGTTCATTGTAGACTTTACTCCTTCCATGTAATACATAAATATTTGCTCTTTTGAAAAAAAAATCCCAACTCTGAGAAGAAAATATGTTAAAAATTTAACAGATACTAAAGTTAAAAGGTTCATCCTGTAGAAAATACAAAGTACAAGAAATTTCTTTATAGAGTAAATTCAGAGAAAAATTGCAATGCAGGCCTGATCCTATTGGTTTCAATGGGTTTGACTCATGCCCTGTATTATGAGAGGGTGAAAAGAGAGAAATTTTGTAGATAGATGATGGGTTAAGGAGTCAGAAAGCCTGAGTTCCATTTCCAGCTCTGTCACTGGTTCACTCAGATCTTGAGCAACTCACATAACTGCTACCAGTTTTGCCATCTTTAAAATGGAGATAATATTATTTTCTCAGGAGTCTTGTGAGACTCAGTGTTTGTAAAATGCATTTAAATGAAATGTGATAGTACAAAATAAAAAAGTTTCTGAATATTGACCATTGGAAATTTCCATATATAAGAAAAATTCACTCTTTACTTTGCAACCAAAAACATAATTCTATTCATTATGTAAACAAGGCTAGATCCTCAGCTGTGACTAAGATACATTTAACAGGCAGGGGAGTAGCAAGGGTGTCTTTATGTCTACTTTATAACACCCTGATCCTGGGGCTGGTTAGTCCCAGCCCAGCCCTTCTGATAACTTAATTACATCCAGCTGACTAGTTCAATGGGCCTTTCTAGCAACTGGGGATTGCAGGACTGGCCTGGAAAGAAGGTGGCATACAGCCAATTCCCCATTCCATGGGAATCCTCACTCGGACAGACCCACCAAGTTTCTGGCGCCCATGCACCACTGGAGCACAAAGCTGGCTAAATAGGACCAAGGATCTATCCCACAATTTCCCCAGATTTCCAGGTGCCTTTAAGAAACACCCAAATAGATTATTTTAAGAAATATCATCATTGCTGGTGTATATGACATCGTAATAGCTGCTAGTGCTGTGAATTAAAAAGAGAGTAATGAAATCATAATTATTATTTATTCAGCCCTTGGCACTTCATAGGGAAATAAAAGTGGCACATCCCTGACACAAGAAGTTTTAAATCTCAGTTACATTTAATAAAGCAAAGATGACAAGCATTGGATGGGATCATTGTGAGATGAAATGTTTGTCTCCTCCTATCCTGGCATTTTTTCAGGCTGACTTTTAACTGCTCTCTTACATGTCTGTTACATATTTACCCCTCACTCTCCCGATAATCCCATCCACTACATCCAAACACCACACTCATGCATATCTATACACACCCAGAGGTTCCAAACCCATTGGGAATCAAAGCTGTATCAAGTTTGGTTAAAAAGTGACAAAAGAAGGAGAGCAGGTATGTGACAGGAAGGAAAATACCAAAGCTTGTTCCAGGCTAAGAAATCATCCAATTTAAGGAGGCTAGTTGAGAAATGCCAAAGGAAATATTTCAGGGCTGTTTTTAATTATGTTAAAGGTCTAGTGAAAATGTAAATGGATAACAAGAGGCCACATGCTCTTCTCCTCTGAAAAGTTGTCAAGCATCACATTTGAGATTTATCACACGTTCTGGCTTTTAAGTGAGTTTTAGATTTTCTACATATGTTAGGCTCTTGTGCACTTATACGATACTGTTATAAAAATATAACTGTAGCTGGGATAGTGCCTTTCTCACAAAGCAGAAAGCTTTATAGGAAATCTCAGTAAACATATGGAGATGCTGTAACTCAGAGCACCCAGTGATGCCCTTGCACAGTGTCCAACAATAGGATTCTTAGTGAGTTCCATAAAGGTTACAGTAACTGGGAGACTCTGTAGGTCCCTGAGGCAAAGAAAAGAGGATGAAAGGAATGAGGTTCAATGCACACAAGGCTAGACTGTCCATTTATTTACAACCCTGAGCAGAGGATTGCACATTGAAACAGCTGGAAATTAGTCCTTTCTTGTGCCCTTCCCCACCCACTACTCCAGTGGCTAGCACATTGGAGGAGGCAGAGCCAAAACTCCATCTACTCTCCCAAGAGATGCACCACACAGGAAGTGTACCAGACACACAACCGCTGCTTAAGCCCTCATGCTTGCAGTGGAGACTCAGGGAGGTCACACAGGGGAATGGATCTTACTTCCATTTATATCCTTGAGCAGCCATGTGGACCAAACCACAATCTTGCACATAGAGAGAGGTTCCTCACAACAGATGATGTTCTAGTAAAATGGATGTTTGAATAAGTGAGAACACCATCACAACCACCGTGAACCAGGCTATCACAGAGAGCTGTACCAGCAAGTAATCTTCTCTACAAAAACCCCTAAATCCATGCCTGGAGGCAACATATACTTTTGTATATGAGAGAAGTTCAAAATAATTCCTCATAGCCTTCCAGCCTGCAAATGTCACTTCTACAGAGAATTCACCTAAAAAGGCCACCTTAAGTATTTAAAAGAACACATTGTATGGCCTAGCATTTATGGCAGAACATTATTGACACCACAGCTACAGGAAACACTTTGATAAGTCAAGACCAAACAGCATAGCTTGGGTTGGGTTTTCATGGGCAGAGGGAGGTCTCAGTCTCCTCAGTGTCTGAGACTAACCTCACTCCTTCCCCCACCCCCCCAGATACAGTGTACAGTAGTTTCATCATAAAATATTAATCTTCTCCATTAAAGAGCTCACTCATTTCAAACAGGACTTGCTCCCTTGAGATTTATTAAAACCACCAGTGGATGACAAAGAGGAAAATAAAATAATTTGGATGCTGGAAAACAAAAGATCTGATGGTAGTGGTTCCCTACCTTCTTACACTTCACTGCTGGCAAATGACAAAACAGTTTCCAAATTAAAATGAAATAAAATAATCAACCTTTTATAAGTGGATGCTAATTGGATTTTTGCCCAAATAAGAACTGATATATGATCAGTAAGAACTTTAAAGATTTGGGCCAATGTTACTAAATCATTCAGCCCATCCCTCTATCTCTTTACAAGAAGATAGATGATGGGCCTGAGTCAGCTCTAAGTTACACTGGTGTCAATCATGTAAATCAGAAGGAACTCTACTGAAATCAATGGAGCGACTCTGATGCAAAACTGGAGTGAGTGAGAGGTGAGTCAGGCCAGATTTATATTTATGTCTGCAGTGAAAACACGACACTTACAGATCTAATCATATATACGAGACCTACAGATACCAAGTTCTAAAACTTCATACTATATAGGAATCAGAAGTAACAGGCAAATCATGAACAGAGGGTCTCACACTGTAGACTGTGGACTAATTGTGGCCCGTTGACCGTTCGCTAGCAGTCTGTGCAGAGCTAGCTGGTCATATGATGCTGGCTCACCTCCTTGTTTCCAGCTGCTAAACTGCATTAAAAGACAGCTAATGATGCCGTAAGTACTATCCTATTATTACTTTTCAACATAGTGATTGCTGTCGTTGACAGACGAATGCTACATGAGCACGAATGGAAGAGAAGGCAGCAGGGGCAGGGGAGCTGAGAGGGGAGAGGGACAGTCCTCTAGACACTCTAGTTGGAGAACTCCTGGAGGGGAAGAGATAGCTCAGTGGTTTGCATATTGGCCTGCTAAACTCAGGGTTGTGAGCTCAATCCCTGAGGAAGCCACTTAAGGAGCTGGGGCAAAATCAGTACTTGGTCCTGCCAGTGAAGGCAGGGGGATGGACTCAATGACCTTTGGTCCTTTCCAGTTATAGGAGAGGACCTAGAAAATATATGCCTTGCCTGCTCTGATTCTAATCATCAGTGCAAGATGTGATCAGCACCATCAGAATTTACTTTTGTTTGAAACCAGAGGTTGTGCACTAGTACACTTCAGTCACTCACTGGTGTATTTCAGGACAAATCCTCAGCATAGACAAGGCCATCCTGTATGGGACAATTCTGCATCAGCAGAGAGAAGAATGGAAAACATTCTAGGTCCTTTCCATCTCTAACACCTATGAATCCAAGCAGTTTTCAAAATTGGTTCTTAAAGAATAAAACGTCTTGTTTGAGAAGATAACTGGTCTGCTTTTTAAAATGATTTTTATTTATTTTGAAACAGGCCCTTCCTTTATCAAATATTGCTTTTTTATCTATATATGCTTTTAAAATGGCTATACTACAAGCAACTGTTGACTTAATACAACACCTAGGATCTGATCTAGGACTAGAGTTAGTAGAAAATTTTCCAACAGAACATTATTCTATTCTGTCAGAAAGTGCCATTTCATCAAAATCAAAACCTGATAAGAGAATGTGTTGATTTACATGAAATTTAATTTAGGTGGGAAAAAACTTTTTAAAGGGGGTTAAAAAAAAGTTTTTAGTTTTAATCTTATTTATTTTGAAATTACTTTTCATTTCAAAGTTTTTTAGAAAGTCAGACTGAAGTATTTCTATTTTATTGAATCAGAATGTTCCAATCAACCCAAAACAAAAAACATATTTAAATTTTGTTTTGCAGAAAATTTCAAATTTTCCAAATCAAAACAAACAAAACTCAAATGTGTTGAAATTATTCATGGATAAAAATTCCTGTTCCAGCACAGATCTACCTAGGACATACCTTATGACAAAATATGGCCAACTATTTATATACTTCATGTCTTGGTGAAAATTGGTTATTTGGATAAGAAAATTAAAGTTGTTTTTTCCAGAGCACCACTTCCACCACCACTACTACAACCACTGTTATACCAATGAAGCAGGGAGCAAGCTGCCTAAAAGTAACATTTCAAACTGCAAGTGCCTGCTTGCTGACTATAGTATGACAACATATTAAATAGCCATCAGGATTATCCTTTTGATTCTGTGGCCTGTAATTCCAGGCTGCCAATGACCTTCTTGTATGATAAACTACAGGTAAAACTTTTGAACAATCTTTTTAAATATTCATCCAGAGTAACAATTCACACAACACTATTTATCTTGAAAAATTATTCACTTCTGCTCCGTTTTGGATTTAGTATCCCTGACCCATCAGCAAAACAGTGCTTGCTATAATTTCTATAAACTGCATATTTCCTGTGCCATTTAGGCTGGAATGAATAAAAATCATTCTCTAGGAAATTTGAACATTTTCGTCAGCATATCAATTAACTGTAAACCCTATATTGATGTCAACCCTTTGGAAAGCAGTTAATACTGAGGATTATTAGGTGAAATTCCAGATTTGGGGCAATAGGGGATGCTATGTCAGAGAAGAAATAAGGCTTTTGGTCAAAGGGGGGTCGGGATGGATCTGTAATGAATCCTCACGGCTACACCTCCTACCTGTATGAAAACTACTCTTCCCTGATGTTCTTCCAATGAGCTCCATTTCACTCTACATCTAATTCCCAACACCTCCCTCAGGCTGGGAACAAGCAGTACATTCTACCCAAACATACCTGAAATGCTCAGTTATGCTTTAAAAAAAGACATGTTCCTATTTTCATTTCTTTGTTTTTAAGCTAGTATGGCACATATACAACCCTTGAGCAACAAGTAATGAAACATTGTTTAACACTTTACTTGAATACAGCTTTTAACTTTTGCCGGAATAGAAAGCAACAAAACACGACAGGGCGTAGGCTTCAGAATGCAGCGCAGAACAAAGATTAAGGCTGTAAATGCATCTAAAAATACAGTTACACACCCTGGAGAGTTTTACTGAAATATAAAACAGATAGCTTATTTATATTGAAAAGAGAATAGGCTATGGAGTGGAATAATAGAAATGCTGCACACCAAAAAGATAAAGTACCTTGACAGTGGGGTGTGGGACACATTCATAACACTAGCCTGCATTATGCCAAGTTATAGCTTGTTTTATGGAGTCCCTCCATTTCATGAGCATTCAGGGCTTCATTCAACACTCACTGAAGTCAATGGAAAGACTCCCATCAATTTTTCAGTTGGCTTTGGATTGAGTCCTAAATTCACCCCATGACCTTGTCTACAATAAAAAGTGGGGTCGGGGGTTAATTGTTAAGTATAGAAATCTCACTTAGCCTCTAGTGTAGACACAGTTTTACATGTTTAAAACTATGTTAGATGACTATGAGGTTAAACCTGTGTTTAGATTAGGTATTAAATGGTGTTTCAAATGTCCACTAACATTATTTGTTTTATATCCTTTTTCCTGGTTTAGACAAAAGCTATTCAAGTGTTCAAAAATATTTTTTGTTTTCATTTATCTTTTACTGGTGCTTTTAAAGAAGGATATACTCAAATGAGAAATAAATCGTATTAATGCACTTGTACTGTCATTTAAATACATAACATGCGGTTTGGAACAAAAGCATGCTATACTATCCAAATTAACTTTTTTAAAAAATATAAAATAGTTAAGTGGTACAGTCACTGTAGATGAGAAAGAGAAACAGAAATAAAAGGTTCCACATATAACCTACAAGTTTTACAAAATAATTTTTAGATCACTAAAGAAAACAGGAGAAAGGAGAAAACAGTAAAACCAATCTGTTATGAACTATTTTTCATAGCAGAAAGATATATTCAATGAAACCCATAAAACATTTCATTTTTCTAATAACAATGCCAACAGGGAGTTTCAGAACATTCTTTCATTCATGGATCATTGATGCACTTCTTGGGTTGTTTAGTCACTCAGCCTTGAGCAGCACAAAGTGCCCAAGGAATACGTTAATGGCCATTAATGCATGCCCCGGAGTGGCCTCTTGATTAGCTAATGGGGAATAAGTCTTTAGAATTTCTGCAGCTCCACAAACACAGCTTAACAGAATAAAAATCTTTGTAACATTTGTTAAGTGTTTTGATACAACTTTAAAGCAAACATTCTTTTCTGTTCAAGGCTGATTGCCTACTTCCCAAGGTGAGAGAAGGCCACTAGTTTCCCACCTATTTCCACGCAGAGGAAAGGAGGAGAAGAGGAGATGCTGATTGGCTGCTCCCAGCTATTGTGGAAGGTGAAGAACAACTCCATCATATGCCCATACACTGTAAGAACCCCATATGTGGTTCTCAGGCTGCAGTTCAGCAAAGCACTTAAGCACATGCTTAATTTAAGCATGTACTGGGACTTAACCAGGTGCTTACGTGCTTTGCTGAACTGAGGCCTTGCAACATGCTCCTATTACAGTATGCACATGCTGGCTTTTCAAAGGAGAGGAAAGCAGACCTGGGACACCATCTCCAGTCTGCTCGTAGGAGAGGGCAGTCATAGAACTAGGTTGGCTCATCCTCATTTCCTATAGGAGTGAGGATGAGTTATAGGAGAGCAACACCCCCTGGGTCTTTTCTTCACTCCTCAGCTGTGAGCACAGCTCCTTTTCTCTCATCCACCAGGTGCAGGCTCCTCTCCACACCTCCCTCATCAGGGAAGCAACATCATAGAGTTGGGTCTTCTTCATATGCCCCATAGCCTCAAGCCTTCTCTTATGCTTCCATTGCTCACTCCGAATAGGTGCAGGGGGAGGGTGCCACTGCCATTCTCATACTAAGTTATAGTTTCTACATTCCAAGAGGTCTAGAATAGCAGCTTACAGGAGAATGACATTTTACCACAGCTGGAGTGAAGTTTACTTTCATGCCTTGTCTACATTATAGAATAAACCACAGTTAAAATGGATGTCAAACTGGTTTAGCTTAGGAAACAGGGTTCACTACCTTGGCTGTTGTACAGTGCAAACGCTCTGAACAAAGACACTCACAGGTCACATTCACTGGGGGATCCACGACAGAATTCCACTGGCAAAGCCTATGTTTGAACTGGGCTATAGCGAGCCCAGCTATGCCATCTTTGCATACAGGGCTGTAGGATGCCCACAGGATAACAAATAAGTATTCGCTTTTGTGCAATGCAGGGGAGAAAATTCAGGGCTTGGGTCTCATTTATTCCATTCCTGCACTTGGGGCAGAGATAGAGATGGTGTGGGCAAAGGTGATTTAAAGCTTTTAGCTATGTTTGCTTTCCCTGTATTCTCCTGGTATTCGCCATGTAAGCAAGGTCAGCCTTGGGGCTGCTCTCTGTGACTCTGTTTCCCATGGCCTCTGGGAAGCAGAGAATTGCTGCAGTGTAGTACACTCCAGCCATACTACCGACTCATCTCTTGTGCCATGAGTTGGGAGTGGGGCCAGTCTAGGAACCTTATATCATTTCTATAATAGCCAGGCAGGCCATTTGACCAGGGGCCATTTCTAACCACTTTACACAGACAGAATGGCATAAAGGGGATATCATATAACCAGGAGCGGCACCAGGGTTTTTGGCACCTTAGGGAGGGGCCCTTCCGCGCTCCCGGTCGGCAGCAATTCTGCGGCTGGGGGGCGGGGGGGGAGCTTCCACACTCCCGGTCTTCGGGGTACTTCAGTGGCGGGTCCCGGAGCGAGTGAAGGACTCGCCGCAGAATTGCAGCCTAAGACCCAAAGCGCGGAAGGACCCCCTGCCGCCGAATTGCCGCCGAAGACATGGAGCACAGAAGGACCCCCCGCCGCCGAATTGCCGCCGAGGGCCGCAAAATGCCACCCTCCCAAATCCTGGTACCCTAGGCGACTGCCTAGGTTGCCTAAATGGAAGCGCCGGCCCTCCATATAACTGAGAATTGGATGCTACCTCAGTTTCTTTATCTCAGACCTTAGAAGTGTATATGCATGTTCCTCTGCACGTGTGTTATACGTATCTGTGAGTGTATACACACGCGTGTATGTGTGCACACACTAGGGTAACCTCTTTGTTCAGCATCAGGGCTCCCAAAATCTCATCTCTTGGAAAGTTCTCTGTTTTGGGTTTTGAAACTCTCACTCTTCTCATTTGTCAAATCCAACTCCCACCCAGCTTTCCCTCACAATTTATAGAAAGATTGACACACAGTAAAATGTCCTTATTTTTCATGCTTCACCCCAATATAAACACACTGGGTTAAATCCTTACCCCACTTAAACCAGTGGGAGATTTGCCATTTGCTTGGCAGGATTTCACCCACAGTAGGTATCCATATCAAAGCCATTCCAACAATCATTGCTAATGAATGTTTAGTGGTTCCTGGATGCAGGATATTTTGGTAAAATCACCTGCATGGGTAATTCAGAAATTGTCTGGATCCCAAGTAAGCATTTCCTCAAGACAGAAAAGAAAAGAAAAACATCTATTTGTCTCTAGTTCCTACGGTCAGGCAGGCTTCCTGTCACAGACTCATGAAAGGTAATTAAGATGAGGAAACAGAATAACATGGTATTTATTATGTAAATGAAGGTGGAAATAAAAAGAGGAGAGAAGACTAGTGTCACTACCTCTGCTTCTTGTAGGGTCCCATGGTTCAAGCAAACCATGTCTGGACAAGTGATGGGAGAACCACAGCCTTCTCGAATTGCCAGCTGCATATACTGCTTTAGGCACTAGCAAGGAGAAAAGAAAAAAAAAAATGATGGAAAGTTACAACCCACATGATAGTAACACTTAAATGTTAACACTGCACTACGCAGGTGCCACCTCCGCTTCCTTAATTGGCTCTCCTAGAGCACTATAGAGAAAACATAAATTATCACATGTGTGAATGCTAAGAACCATTACTTTGGGAAGAATGCAGCAAAGAACAATTAATTATGTATGACTTTATCCATTGCATATCAAGTTTACTCAAGTCAGCAATTCAAGTCCTTCTCTGCTAATACATTTTCTCTATACTAGCCTAGACTTGGAAAAGAACAGGTTATATTTCACTCTAATTAAAACAGGTTTTACTCTTCTATTTTCCCTTCATGTATTCTTAATTCAATCTCTCACCTAGTGGCTACCATTCTAGGGCCTCATTTACAAGCAATAGAGTTGCTTTCTCAGCAATCTGCGATGAAGGCAGTTTATAGATTGGCTAGCAGAGTACGGATCTGGAAATAGTGAGGCTATCAACTTTCCTCTAGATTGTGTCATTTCCATCAATTGCCATCAACCACTGACCTACTGAGCAAGTGTTCAAAGTCCGTTTCCAACAGAGAGGCCCTCCTGCATGTGTCCACATTACTTTGCTGCACAGAAATAATTGTGTGGTATTTTTTCTTGGGATGAGGAAGAGCAGATCATGACTGTTTTGTCCCCATTATGACATATCCAATTTGGATTTTAAAGGCCCTATTCTCCAGTCTGTTACACTAGTTTTATGCCAGTGCAACTGCTCTGAAGTCAAAGAATTTAAACCAGTATGTAACTGGTATAACAGAGGTTTCTAATTTCAAAATACACAGGAAGCATCGAACCCAAAATATCCTGTAAAAAAACATTGACCATTGTTCCCGGTAAAAGTGATGTAACAATGTATACTTCAAAATGATGCAATTTCAACCCTACCCTGCATGCCAGCAAAATGTACACCTGTCAAATCCTTGTAGTCACTTAAACAGTTCATTTTAAATGAAAATCAATATATCTTCCACCAAATGGCATGGCATTTAATTTTTTTTTAAATATGTATGTAAAGGGAGATCATCAGGTAATTTATTACCAGAATTTAGCGATTTAATTTTTTAAGAATTTCAAAAGCCTAATTTTAATAGCAACAGATCAGATTATAAGCCCTGCCACATGCCCCTGCAGGAGTGTAATAAGGTATAAGGAGCCCCTTTAAGTCCCTGCATGGACTACCTGCATTTCCAGAGCCTGAAGGTTAGGCCGCCACTGGACTGTTACTGCCCCGCCCATCAGGTGGGAGTCTTGGCTCTCCCCCTCCCCAATGCGCTGGTAAGTACAACTGAGCGGGCACAGAGGATGAAATAATCTGTGCCAGCAATAGGTTGCTCCCCAATCAAGGGAGAAGAGGGGATTAAAGGTGACTCTGGGATACATACTCTAGTTCCTGGGTTTCAGTCCAGCCCCGTATGTTTATGACTTTTGTTTTAAATTGCAATCAACTTTTATTTGTTTAAACAGTCCCCTGCATGAGAAAGTGATACTAGCAGATATAAGAATAGAACTGGCTAGTCTATTTTCACACTCCAAGGTGAGTAAAGAGCAAAAAGTAAATAAGCAATATAACAATTCTAACAATTTTAATAACTTAAAGTGTTATTAGTAACACAAGGAATTTAATGAGACTTAACCAGATACTGTCTCTTTATTCATTCAAGTAATCTAGTTAATGCTCATGCCAAAAAGCACCTAGAAACACCACCATAAAGAGTCAGTAATTGAAACAAAGTGGGTTTAATGGCCTAGCTACAAAAGACACCTCCCATCTGCATAGAAAAGTAGATGGAAACAGAGGAAGTAACAGTCATGACTGACCCCAACAAGAAACTCTCTACTCCAAAGTCTGCCCCCAAAAATCCACATGCAGTGGGGTGGAGGAAGGCTGCATAGCTCATGAGGATAGGACAGCCCAGCAATAGGTGCCAACTCCATGGGTGCTCCAGCCCTGGAGTTCCCACGGAAAAAAAATTAGTGGGTGCTTAGCATCCACCTGCAGCCAGGTCTCCACCTCTCCCCCAACACCTCCCACCTGCTGGTAGCCCCGCCAATGAACTCCTCCCACTCCCAGCATGCAGGGGATGCTGGGGGAAGGGGAGGAGCAAGGATGGGGTGTGCTCAGGGGAGGGGCCGGAACTGGGCAGGAAGAGGCGGGGCAGGGTAGGGCATTGGGGGAAGAGGTGGAGTGGAGGTGGGAACTGGGATTGAGCAGGGGTTGAGCACTCCTGGGGAAGTGCTGTGGTCCCAGCACATGCTCCCTGCATCCTGCTCCCATTGTTCAGAGCCTACCGACACTTTGGGGAGTGCAGATTTTCATTTCTCCCCTTTCAGGGTAGGAGTTGAACCCTTCTCAGTGTGTCTCTCAGTTAGTGTTGGAAAACAATCCTTTTCTTTGATTCCAACCCCGGCTCCTGTCCCTTCTGGGATGGGTGACTATGTTTAGTAATTTACTTTGACACTAAGATACAGTAGACTCAGATTCTAGGGTCAGTTCAGGCCACCCTATTAAAGGAGAGAGGACAAAGGCTGAGAAGTTACTGCAGGACTCATGAAAGCCCAAAGGATTTTTCTTAATTTAGACTGCTAGGGCCAGTTGACCTCAGCACTAACAGTTATTTTCCTGTGGAAGAATGTGCGTGCAGCTCTTATGTAGCAGGGCAACAGTTCTATACATATGCAGACTTTGTATTTGATTTTTGTACACAATATACCTTTAGGGATACACCATCAAGGGACTAGATAGTTCAAAAGCTTGATAATATGATATGAAATCTTTCTCCTCTAGTTTGCTGGTTGAAATCCAGATCAGGTCAACACAGGCTAGTGTGTCTTAAGTTGTAGTTTCACAGACTGAGTTCAACGGGCTTTAGATCTGAAGCCAATAGCTGAGGATCTCAAAAGTACTTTACAAATAACAGCTCTGTAACATAACTTTTACAAACATTAAATCTTGTACAGATCACAGAACTGAGGCTGAGGGACTATGGGCCCGATCCAGTCAGGTGCTATGGGGAGTTGAAGGTGCTGAGTCCTACCCAGGTGACACCGAGCACATTCCAGTACAAAGCCTTAAGTGACTTGCCTAGAGATCACACATCAGTCTGTCTGGGAACTGGGAATAGAACCTCACCTCTTCTCTTCCCAAAATTAGCAGTAAAGACATTTTTTAAATGTGCTGTAACTTTTAGCCCAGCAGAACTGCTTTAAGCTTTTATTATTATTTATTTAAAAACTCAGCCACTAATTTAGTTTAATTATAAAGTAGCTGAAAAAATGAAGCACTGATGTAAGCCACGACTGTGGTGAAGACAGGGCAAAGAGAATTATAAATTTATACAGTAAAATACTTATTTGCATTTGCAGCATCATACAAACATTTTCACACCCCAGAAACACATCAAAAGTTGACAAAAGCATTGAAAATGTGTACTTTTTGCTTAGACAAACACCACAGTTATGAAAATCTATTGATACATATACATTAAACATACAATTTCCTGTGTATGGAAACTATGGACAAGATTTTCAGAAGTGGGTAGTGGGCACCCAACCCCTTTTGAAAATTAGAACCCTTTAAAGCATCTTACACAGAGAGAGAGAAAACGTGTTCGAGTAAATACAGTTCTTTAAAGATAAGATCATTGCAGAAACACAGGAAACAGTGGTTAGACATGTGCACATGACAGGTAGTCAAGAGTTCTGGGTTGTATTCATGGCCATGTCACTTTCCCCCTGTGTGTGACATTAGCAAGTCACAAAGCATGTTTACCCTCTATTCTGAAAGTAACTTCCTAAGAATAGCATTGTTTCTCAGCAAGAGACAATTTAATGAAAAAATATGAACTGCCAGACCTGCAAATTCACCCTGGTCAAGTTGTATTCTTCCTGGCTTGCATATTACCATCAGAAAATGGAATTTAGACATGTATGTTCATGACACATGAGCTAAAATAAAATCTAGTTCCCTCTCCCATAATTTTGCAGTGGTGACAAAAGTAAGATAAATTTTAAGAGTGGGATTAATATTGAGTTTGCTGCTAACCTAACTGCTCCCACTGAAGTCGGAGGCACTTCCATTAAGTTCAGTGGAAACAGAGTTAGGCCAATGCTTAGTGCTTTGGAAAAATCTTACCCAAAAAAGAAGGGAACAAAATATTTTCTCATTAAAGCAAGCAGCTATGGCTCAAAAGACGCACAGAGACCAAGCAAATATGTTGAGCAAGATGTGCCATTTTTTCAGAGTCACTCTTCTGCCCCTAAGTGCATTTCAGCCTCTCAGTCCCTCAGATTTCTTATCTATAAAATGGGGATAATAAATACTTACCTACCTCCCAGGATGTTGTGAGGCTTAAAGTTTATAAGAGTGCTTTGATTAAATATATTGTTTTATGTACATATACATTACAGAGAAAGAGAGAGAGAGATTATATTGTGGTATATATGTCTAATATAAACACTCCACTATATTCTATTACATACATATACATAAATATAAGGAGAGAGGGAGCATATAGACTCAGACAGATACTCATTATATACATACAGCTCAAGTGGAGACAATACGACATTTATTTTCAGAAACAAAGAAACCGTTAAGAGATGCACTGAAAAGATCTGTCCTACAACCTGGACTAACAACATACAAAATTTCATTTGCAGTAAAACATTTCACGCAAGCTTCATCCTAGAGGGAGTTGTTATGATAACTTTCTCAATGTACCTCTGGAAATAGGTGCTTATACAGTAACTATGAATAAGTACAGCACTTCCCGTAGGAACTGTTCCAACTTCACTGATTTCACTAATATATACAACAGGATTAAACAAAATATTGCCAGAGATAAAGGTTTTTAGTGTGGGCTTTAGTCTATATAGGGCATTAGCACAGTTGCACATTTTTACCTCTAGATTTTAAATTAGTTCAGGCAATGTATTTAAATCTCATGTTGCTAGGCAATGACACGACAAGGGCACTTGTTCTCCTCTCACTACGAATCCATATTTCTATTCAAGGCCACTTTCAAATAATCTTCTCCTTGCCACAGACAAAAGACTGGTCCCAGTCATTACTGCATATTGTTTTTTCAAGTACATCAAGCACATTCAGTGAGTTTTATTAACTTTCTCAACTCCAATTTGTACAAAGCTTTCCAGCTCACTAATTGTAACCTTTATTGCTTTTGACAGAAGACAAGAAAGGAAACCACAAACCTGACATGTGACAAATTTTAATATCTGGTTTTGGATTAAGGAAAATAAAAGAGACAGTTAGTTAAAGGAAAAGGGTGGGAAAGAAATCAGTGCAGCCTTTTCAATATCAGGTCCTATAGGCAGTATTGTTGATCCCTGTATCTAGTTAACATTGGGTAGTGAGTATGGAATATGTAATTGTACAAAATTTCACTGCAATTATTATATCATTTAAAAGACTGTGACTGGGATCACAGTATGATGAGTGCTTAACATTAGAGTAAGGTTGTCGAAACGCAAAGAAATTAGGAGAACTCACTGAACATCCTCTGCCAGAACAATTTAGACCGAAAATGGTTTTTCCAACTAAACTTATATTTTCATGAAAAAAAATCAATTTTTCATCAAAAACCCACAAAACTGACATTTTTCATTTTAAACTAAAATGTTTCAATGTGTATATGCCAAAAACTGATTTTTTTAATTATTATTATTTTAATTTTTAGTCTTTTGATTAAAACCAAAAAAAGTCAAAGTTTTCAGCAAGAACAAAAACAAAAACAAAAAGGGGGGAAGTAACTTCCCAACCAGCTCCACAAGTTACAATGTATTTACTATTTGTATTGTGGTAGTATGTAGAAGCTTTAATCAGGGAGCAAGACTCCATTGTACTCACTATCTATTTTTATCATGTAGGATATAATGCTTATTTATTAATGGACAGAATTAAAGAAAGAACCCAGTTGTTCAGTGCATACCCATGTGCAGTGCAATTGATGTCAATGGGTCTACTCATATGAGCTCTATGAATATTCACTATAGTGGGTTAGGATTTGCACCCTGGCACCAGATGTGCCTGGTCAGTGCCAGTGCATATATACTTACATTCAAAAGTACTTGCAGTGTGTGGAATAATAGGTATATTTATCTAAGGTTTTATAATGTGCTTATCATCATGTTATTCAAGTGCCTGGTATATATATGGTCAGCTATTATAAAATACACAATTTAAAGTATTTGTTAAGAAAGATTTAACAAGTGTGATTAAAAATTCAGCACCATTTCATTTTCCACCTCTGTAGCTTAACAGTTAAGGGCCTGATGCAATGCTCATTCAAGTTGCCGGTAACATTTCCATTGACACCAGTGAACAATGGATGAGGCCCTATAAGAGAATTTTACGGAGTAAGACACATGCAGAAAGAGTGAAAAATCCTTTTATAGTTTGGTGAGCACGTTGTGGTCTTGTGGTCAGAAAAATCAGTGGCTGTGTACATTTTTTTGGTGACCATTTGGCCACAAAATGGCCCATCAACTGTTGAAAGCAATTGAAGTGTCAACAGGCAAGTGTGACCACAGGACACTGTATGCTGCTTTCTAGCTCATCATACCATAACAACAAGTGTTTTGTTTAGTGGCTCTTTCTCATACCCAACATGATAAATGCAGTTATTGGGATTTGTTCCTTCATTGGATCTGCTTATAGTAACCACCATTCTTAAATGCAGTTTTAAATTCATTTGTTTATGCTACTCAAATTCTGGAAAGCCATACTGTAAAAATATATATTGACTTCTGATACCCCAAATGTGGTGGAATCACTATCATTAAGCACCAGAGAGTGAATAACTGAGGTCATGAACAAAGTAACATGTCATATTAGAGCTGGTCCCATTGTTTTCTGGACTAAGGACTGAGTCCAGACACAGGGCCGGCTCTAGGCACCAGTGCTCCAAGCATGTGCTTGGGGTGGCACTTCCAAGGGGCAGCACTCTGGTTCCCCCTCCTTTTTTTTTTTTTTTTTTGGCTTGGGGCACAAAAAGCCAGGAGCCAGCCCTGAGCGGAAGTGAGCTGCACCGGTGGGGAGCTGGGGAGGGCCACAGGAAGTAACCTTGGGGGGAGCAGAGGAACCGCTCCCACCCAGCTCATGTCCACTCCACTGCTGTCTGCTCCCCCAAGCACGCAGCTGCTCCGCTTCTCCCCACTCCCTCCCAGGCTTGCCGCGTGAATCAGCTGTTTTGCAGCAAGCCTGGGAGGCGGGGGGAAGAAGCGGAGCAGCGGCAGTGCGCTGGGAGGGAGCAGGGGTAGGAGGGGAAATGCAGTGCTCCTGGGGGAGGAGGTGGGGCCAAGGATTTGGGGAAGGGGTTGGAATGGGGCAGGGAAAGGGCAGAGTTGGGGTGGGGCTGGGGGGGCTTGGGAAATTTTTTTTGCTTGGAGCGGCAAAAAACTTGGAGCCAGCCCTGTCCAGATACCTATGATCTATTAGGCCTGGCTCCACTACTGATTTATTGCTGGGTCTTGGGCAATTTACTTATGTCTCTGTCTTAGTTTCACCACCTATAAAATGGATAATACCTACTTCAAAGGGGTGTTATGCGAAGTTCTTTGGACATATAAAGTGATTTGAACATGTGCTAAGTATTATTTTATATATGCCAATTTTATCACATTTTTATGTACTAGTTATTCAGAGGCATTTCAGGCTTGGAAAGAAACCCAAATGCCACAACATGACAGTTGGTGGTTAGACATGGAAAACAATCTGAGGTGAGCTTTATTTAAAATCATTGGGGCATTGCGGCACAGGGACTGAATGTTTGATCTGCCTACACCTAAAGAGAGGAGTATAAGAAAGTGGTGCGTGGGGAGAGGGAATGAATCTTTTCATGAAATTATCAAGAGGAAAGAGGATGGTCTTTAATAATTGGATTTTTTAATCTAATTTGCATCTTACACTGGTTTTACATCCTGTAAATTCCATTAACTTTAATGGAATTATTCCAGATTTACACTGGTGCAAGAGGAAATCAGACCCTTATCTACTGCCAGGAACTGAAAACTCTCTCACTGAGGCATAGGTGCATGGATTTTGGAGATGGGCCATTATTTTCTTGTGTGAGAGAGAAACAACGTGTGGAAAAGAAGAGTGTGACTGAGGGTCAACATTGGTCCAGGTAGAAATCTTCCCTTGCCCTGTGTTGTCTTTCCTCCTCTTCATTTTCCACCTCCACCTTTTGGCTGTCTCTCACCTGTTTCTAAGTTGTCTCTCTCCCACTCTGCTGTCTCTCTCTCGCTCTCTCTCTCTCACACACACACACACACACTGCTGTCTTTTCACATCCGTTTCCTCCATTGTGCTGCTCAATGCTGCCCGGGCCGGGATGCACCAGCTACAGCAGAAAATTCTCCTCTCTCAAACGCATGCAAATCAACCAACAGATGCACAGAGTGTTTCATAAATCAAGATGTCTCCATGTCTGTGGGCTGAGTCCTGGGAAAATGACTAGCCCTTTTGTCTCTGCAGTAACTCGTACATGCTTAGTGGCACACAGCAGCAGTATAGTGAAGGAAACTGAGATCGGGGAAAGACAACAAGATAGAATGGCTTCAGGGCCCGTCTCAAGCTGGGCTCTCACGACACCCTTTGAAATGACACCCAAAGCAGAAGGTTCTTCTCACCATAGTTCAAAAAAGTTGAGAGGTTAAATGTACTCTCACTTGCATGGCGTTGTCTATTAGAGTCACCCAGACCTTAGAAGAGGAAATCTTATTCTCCTTTACACAGATCCATTGTACCAGTGTGTGATATGACATATGGATTGTTAGAGTAGCATTTGTTTCTCTCATTTTTCATATTAGTTCATTCACACACTTCTCAAAAACATAAGATCACATGAATGATGAGTCATACCATTGCTGCATAAACATGTGCCAACACCCAGAAGCTAGGATGTGAAATTATCTTTTGTTTTTGCAAGATTGGTCTGTTATTGTGCATGAGATTAGACAGCTCAAACCTTGTTCTGGTGAATAGCATACAACTTGAAATTAATAGCTGGTTGGTGACTTTAGTAGGCATGTCATTTGCAGTTAAACTCACTCATATAATACCGAAGATCAGAGTATTTGGGAAAAAAGTTGAAGAGGTGATTGGAGCAGGATTTGTCATTGATATTCTGACATTCTTATTAGCAGGAATGCAAATACTGGTACCCACCAGTACGCATTACCAGCAAGAGATTTTTAGCAGGTACAGGGTACTGGAAAGACTTGGGGCTAGCCCGCCCCCCCCATCCTCTGTAGTGAGGGTGGGACTGCAATCTGCTCCTTAAAGGAGTAGAACGCTGCTAGGGAGAGCATTCATTCTTTAAATGGTTTTAACAGCACAATAAATATGCTAACAAACTTAAAAAAAGGTTTTCGTATTATGCTGTTCTGTTGGTCAGGAGTCCTCAAGAGGGAAGAGGTGGTGGAGGCGGAAGGTGTTTAAACCGTGGTTTTTATTCTGTTTTTCACCATTGGTCTGAATTATCCATGACATCCATACCGCATCACATCAAGTCCAAATCATTAGAGGAATGTCTCTGCTTGCACTGACCAGAGGATATTTGGATTCTAATGTCAGCACTGTTCTGCAGCCTTACAAGAATCAGGTATTGTCAACAGTGTACACAGAATTCTTCTTTGCACCCAATCTAGTCTAACATGCATTTTGTTAACTGGAGCAGCAAAACAAGAAAATAAGTGCCTCATTTTCCATCTTTGTGGGTGAGAGAACTATAAGTGAAGATTATAATGCTGGACACTGATGGCCTTAAACCAGCTGCCTCAGGAATCTGCCAAGAACTTTGCTGAAAATATGTTCCTGATCTTAGCAGCAGAACTAAGATTTATCACACATCTGCCCACCTTTATTCAAATGAAGCTCTTTCTAGTATGACAGCTCAGGCATTGTCAATTTCATCCAGAACAATTTACAAATTTGGAACCTAATCCTGTAAACCCTTAATCATTTGATCAGTCCCATTGAAGACAATGGGACTATCTGCATGACTATGGACCACTTTTGTGGACTGGTAAGAGTTTCAGGAGTTTGTTTCTATAAAGGAGGTTGAATCTCCCATTGAAATGCAATGTTTGGGCACAATACCATAAAGCAGTTTAGGATACAGTTCTACTTAAAATTTGTCTTTTAATAAGTCACACACGCTGAAATGGCTCCTCACCCAACTCCCATATTCCATATAAACAAACTGACTACTACATATGTAGGGGGGAAAGTGAGAAGTTAAGCATGTTGATATTTGTATATACAAAGGGGAGTGTTGGAGGGGACAGGGAGAGCATGGGGACCCTGGCCTGGGGGCGGGGTGGGAGAAGTCACATGGAGCATCACATGGGTCATGTACCGCCCCCCCTTGTGTCCCTCCCATGAGTGCGGTACCGGCAAGAAATGATTTCTACTTGCACCACTGCTTATTAGATCCCCCGCAAAGCCTGCATCCTCCCCAACGGTAATTGCTTTCAGCTGTCATCACTTCCACCAGGACAACATGGACCTTACCAGATAGCAGAGAAAAACCCCATCTCTGAGAACACTACTAGGCTACAAACTCTTCCATAATTTTCTCTAAGGTTTTGGCTGTTTCCAGATAGCCAAACTCAGTATACAAAGTGCTCTTTACTAACCCTTTAAAGAGGTATATTTTATAGAGAGAAAAGTTATATTGGGCAATTTTTAGTCATTGTTCAAAGGCAGACTGGCTTCAAAGCCTTTTAATGGGAATAGTCTTTGTCACCCACTCCTCCAACTGGCTCACTAAAATGTTTAGAATTCTAATACAATTCCAAAATAGGTTTTACGTGTAGCATTGTAGGCTGATTTTGTTGGTACTTGGCTACTAGCAGCTTTTCTGCATCAAAAAGAGAAAACTCCATTTTGAAATCTGGTATCTCATATCCTTGCAGGACTAGACACGGGAGTTTTATAGCCCTGGGAAGGGGCAATCCCACTTTCCCAACTGGATGTGGAAATCACTTCTAGTCCTTGAAATATCTGACACTGGAATTTGAAGTAACATTTTGAGATACAGCAATGGTCATTTTTAGAAGTTTCTATAGTTCCTTCTGAGCCCTGTGCAGTTGGACTTTTGGTAATTAAAAAACACATTCACAGATTCTATTTCAGTCCATTGAATACTGTCCATTATAAAACATGCAGCTAGATGCTGATTTTATTTACCCTGACATAAATGTAGACTAGTTCAGCTGAAATTACTTGAGTTATTCTGGATTCACACAACACAACAGAGATCAGAATCTGGTTCATGAGGTGAAATGATTTAGTAGTACAGATCTTTATTTTAGTAAAGTGCTTCTTTGGTAATTACCCATTATTAATTATTCTTCTGAATAGATTTGTATCTTTGATTTTAAATCAATAAAGACATTTGTTAAAAAAAATATTGTCCAATGGTCTCTACGCATGCTCTACAGTTTACATTTATATAAAAGGTCTTGTTTAGCCTAGTAGCAAAGAAGCCAATAGAATACTGAGGTCTAATTTTGGGGAAGAAGCATTTAAAAAAAAGAGAACTCTATGGTGGTATTAATACTTTTCTTCAGGAAAAATAAAGGCGCTGACTGAATATGAATTGTTTACTTGCTCAGCTAACCATAAAAAGAGAAAGTGTCCTACTGTAATTTATGATTCCACCAATATGCATTTTATTGGCTATGAGAGACTCTTTGTTAGAATTCCAAGCTGATGAAAACCTCATTAATGTCAACATTCTTTTAAGCAAGACTGGGCAAAGCAGTAGCAAGAATACTCTAGGAAACTCTCCTGTATTGGCATGGATGGGATTAAATTACATCACTGTCTGACTCTCACCATAACAATATAATAGGTCCCTTGTACCTCCACAATCTATGGCTCTATTTCTTGGTTAAGGTGCTGCCTCTGCTTACCGCTGTACAGAAGATGCAGCTGCATTCTTGAAGAGTAGTCATCTTATCAAGAGAATGTTCACAGAGACATAGCTTGCAAGTGACTAGAGGTTCCAGAGACAATTCCCCAGCTTCTGACATGTCAGCTGTCACGGTGCGATGGCCGATCTTACCAGCAGAGTCTATCCGTTCATTAATATCTTACTCTGGTCCACTCAACCTGCAGAAAGAAAACAACTGAAACTCCCCAAAAGCACTGCCAGTAGCAAAAAAGTTTACATAATAATCCAATGTAAAGTCATCTAAGGGGTTTGGTTAAGTGAGCTTCCTCTAACCTACCTGTAGTTCCTAATTCATTTTAGAGTTGTGTATTGTATATCTGGATGAAAACCCTTGTCGGCTGAACTGCTAGATGTTGATCAAAAACCTTCTACTTAGTTTTGTGCATGTCTTCTGACTGGGGCATTTAAAAAAATACTGCACAATACTGGGGATAATTTCATTTGACTATTCTGTTTCATGATCCTCACGTTAAATGGAGCATTTCAAATTCTGAAATGTGAAATGGTGGAAAGTAAATATACCAATTTTTTTCAGAGCGTCTTACTGTTTCCTAAACAGAAAAGAATGGTGTGCAGCAATGAAAACACAGGACTGAGAGTCAAAAGGTCTGGAATCTATTCAGGGTTCTAAACTGATTTGTAATACAACCCTGGGTACAGGACTATCCACAGCACACCTTGGAGAGTGTTCCCAGCACTAGATGCCTGATTCTCTTTTGGCCTGCAATGTGTGCAGTCATTTTCACCAGAGAAAAGCAATGGTAAAACTTTGGCAAATCAGAATGACAGCATTAGGCACTCACTTTACACAGGTGTAAATCACTATGGTAATGGAGAATCAGGTCCAGTATTCATGTGTGCATGTGTGAATGAGAAAAAATATATATTTTTCTCCAGAAAAATGGAACTGAACCCATTGAAAATCTTTTTGGAGATATAAAAAGTCTAGGTTATTTTATAAATTATTTTTAATTTCTAGACTCCTCTGTACTTTCCGGTTGTGTCTGGCAGTGACGTCCTGAAATAAAGAAGAGCCTTTCTTGTTAGTAATTGGCCCAATTTTGCAGACCCAAACAATGTGGCTAAGGTTTATGAATCCAAAATTCTGGGTGCTTATCCAAAGCAAAGCCCTCCTTTAAGGGTTCAATAAGTCCAAACCTCATTCCATTATCCTTAGCTCAGTCTCTTTATGCTACCATGCCATCCATAACAATGAGCTCCTCATAACGGTAGAGCTAGGACTATAGCCGTTGCCAGAAGCCTTTGGAACAAAACACCTCTCTGAGTCAGGATCTATAATATGCTGTTCTGTAATTGCTGCAACAGTGATGTATCAGTGAGTCACTGGAACTGTGATAATGGATCAAAAACTACCTACCTGTTACTTAGTTCTACATTTTAGGTCTTAACCCAATATCTAAAGAATTACAACATACGTTTACACAGATACACGGACACTTCTACTAAAACTGTACCTTCACAGCATTACACTCTTACCATATGCTAAGTTATTCACTTCAGTACCATGCAGAATTTCCAATTTTTTTGGTGCCTATAGTGAAAGATGTGGTTGGAAATGGGAACTAGAAGGGGAAAAGAAGAGGAGAAATATTTTACGTTTGGGATTGCAAGACAGAAATGGTTGTTCATCTTTTCCAGGGTCAGATTTCCAATTAGCTCTAAAGAGGGCTGTGACGCTGGATTTGCACTGTGTATGAATGAAATAGAAAAGAGGTTAATGAAACTCAACATGGGTCATGGAGTTAACAGATTATTTATTAATTTTTAAGATGGTCAAAATTTGGCAAAGTGACAGACAAGTAGTACTAGTGACTGTAAACACACCAGTCCTGATTCTCCTCTATGTCTGAGCTGGGCTTGGATGTAGTAGAGCAGTGGTCCCCAACGCAGTGCCCGCGGGTGCAATGGCACCTGCCAGGGCATCTATGTGTGCCCGCTTACTGGCCGGCGAACAAGCATCTGCTGAAATGCCACTGAAAAGCGGTGTTACCAAGAGGCACTGCCACTGAAATGTCACTGATTTTCAGCAGCATTTTGGCAGCGACGCTTCTTGATGACGCTACTTCAGCAGCATTTCGGTGGCGACGCCTCTTCACATTGCTGCTTCTCGGAGGCATTTCGGAGGATGCTTGTCTGCTGGCCACAGTCCTTGGTGGCTCGTTGTCCGGCGCCCGCCACCTGGAAAAGGTTGGAGACCACTGTAGTAGAGAATGGCAGCCACAGGGAGCTGGTTGTGGCTCCCTGGTTCCCAGCTGCCCCGCCCAGGTGGGTACTCAAATAGATTGGGAACTACTCTGCCATTTGCAGATAAGGCTTAGTAGACCTTGGCTCTACTACTGCCCCCTTCCACTCCATCCCATGCCTCCCCTTACACCAGGGCTAGAGCAGCAGCTGATGCAGGAAGCAGCTGTGGCAGAGATTTCCAATACATGGGGGAATTCTCCTGTGAGGATTTCCGGCCAGTGACGCAAAGTGAACTTGTTGGTGGACTAGAGAATCTGGCTCATGATGAGGTCAGTGGGACTCTGCAAGTGAATAAAGAAAGCAGGATTTCATCCAGTGTCCACATCCATACTGTGGAAGCTTTCCTCAGACAACCCTGATGTTACACCTCAGTCCTGACCTACCACATTCCTGTTATGTAACATTTAGGCCTCCGCAGAGCAGTCAATCCATAAACAATCTTCTAATTGGCACAGAGGTAAACTAGAAACAATGAAAGTTTTGTAGGCTTATTTTATTATTTTAGTTAACCATAACAGAGGCCCATCAAAGTGCCTTTACAAAAGATTAAAATTCACATTATAATCAATGAGTAGACTGCCCCCAAGTCTACTAAGCACATGCCAAAAATTCAAATTCAGCACAAATAAACTAACCAACAGCAACACATATCTGGAATGAAAAAAAGTAGATGGAAGAAAAAGAAGGTGCCCCATGTTTTGGTCAATAAAAATTTTAACTATAGCTCTCTGAAGAAATTCAGAAGAGCTGCTGTCACCAATTCAATGTCATTCACCCAAATAAGGTCTTTGAAAACGGATTTTACAAGACTTAATAAATCTGTAAGCACATTCTATCTTCCCAACTTTTCCTTTCCTGCCTTTTTTTCTTACACAATGCTTTAACCCATTTTAAATAGGATACCCATGTCAATGTGAAATATATTGTTGCCTCTTTTACTGGAGGCCTAGTCAAAATTTGGGGACCTGTAGGTGGTGTTCCAGTTGGGAGTACAAATTGGTGGTAGTCAGGTATTTCTTTGTTGCAATTTTGTGCATTTACGAAGAATGTACAAGCCCTGTGTCACTGAATACAGAAGGAATAAAGTAGCAGGAAACAGTTTATTTTGCTCACAGCATCAGAAACACTCTTTTCAGCTTGAACCCCAACTCAAATAACCCCTCTCCCCAGGTTTCTTCCAGAGTCAGCCACATGCTTTTAGCTGTTCCTTCTGACTGTCTCTCTCACTTCGTCTGATCTTGTCTGACCTCGGTTTCTGTGAGATCTATTCAGAGATGAAAGTAAGCCGGTCCAGTCCAGTACACCGGGCCAGACCGCACCGGCTTCCACGGCCGGGATTAAAAGGGCTCTGGGCTCCCCACTGCGGTGGGCAGCTCAGGAGGCAGGGCTGGGCCTGGATTTAGAGGGCTCGGAGCTCCCTGCCACTGTGGAGAGCCCTGAGCTCTTTAAATCCCAGCTGGAGCTGCGGTGGGGATTTAAAGGGCCCAGAGCTCTGCAGCGGCTGGAATCCTTGGCCCTTTAATTTGCCTGGGAGCCCCAGGGGCTCCCAGACACCTCTTCAGCTGGGAGCCCCGGATTGATTTAAAGGCCCTAGGGCTCCCAGCCACAGCCGGTGCCTGAGGGCCTTTAAATCTTGAGAGGCCCTACCTCTTCCGGTTGGAGCCAGGCCTTTTCCGGATGAGGCCACGCCCCCCTCAGGACTCCGGCAGTACCAGTAAATCCTGTAAATTACTTTCACCCCTGGATCTCTTCCCACCTACTGAAAACAATACTCAGCCAAAAACTGTGTGAGTTCACACACCCTTTTGTTTTAGGTTGGGCTTATGTTAATTGAAGAATATGTTCACACCTGCCAATCTTAAACCAACCCCGTTACAGGATTTCACCCAGCTCATAACAGTATCATTAAAAGCTGAGTGGACTAGAGTACGGGGCATAACTGTTCAATAAACTGCTTCACTGAACAATAAAGACTATCAGCTGTTTTCTGAACACAGTTACAGTATTCCAGGAACGCTCTAACCCCAAGAGAGATTCTACATTAAATTCTTCCTTGATGTAAATCAGAGGCATTATGCCAGGGATGTATTTGAGCTACTACTATATGCAATGGCTACCTCACAAGTGAAAAAGGCAAGAAATCTAGACTATTTTTTTAAGTCATTGTCTGTTCTCTTTATACCATATGTACTTTTCAAGAACTATGACGTGTTTCCTTAAATTGCACCAGCTTTGTCAGATGTGCTCACACTTCCATAACCATACGTCTCTAAGAGTAACAGCTTTGGTGCCACATGACCAGGTATGCCAACAATGCCCCTCTGCCATGTACATTTGCCAAACTGGACAGTCTCTACACAAAAGAATAAATGGACACAGATCTGACATCAGGAATCATAACATTCAAAAACCAGTAGAACACTTCAATCTCTCTGGTCACTCAATAACAGTCTTAAATGTGGCAATTTTGCAACAGAAAAGCTTCAAAAACAGACTCCAATGAGAAACTGCTGAACCTGAATTAATATGCAAACTAGATACCATTAACTTTGGCTTGAATAGAGACTGGGAATGGCTGGGTCATTACATAAATTGAATCTATTTCCCCCATGTTAAGTATCCTCAGACCTTTTTGTCAACTGTATGAAATGGGCCATATTGATTATCACTACAACCATTTTTTTCTCCTGTTGATAATAGCTCATGTTAATTAATTAGCCTCTTAGAGTTGGTATGGCAACTTCCACCTTTCCATGTTCTCTGTATGCATGTATATCTTCTTACTATATGTTCCATTCTATGCATCTGATGAAGTGGGCTGTAACCCATGAAAGCTTATGCTCAAATAAATTTTTTAGTTTGAAAGGTGCCACAAGTACTCCTGTTCTTTTTGTGGATACAGACTAACACGGCTGCTACTCTGAAACATGAGCAGGTATGTCCTGCAAATGCAATGAATCTGAATGGAGATCCTGTAGAAAAGGTCAGCTCAGGGGAGGGTAAACTGCATAATCACCAGGAGTGCCATTCGCTGAGCGCTCAGTACAGTCAGTGTTTTTGTCTGTTTCATTCAATTGCCTGCAGACACTTGCACTTGTATCTGGGATGTGACAGAGCTGTGTGCTTCACAGCAACACTGAAATATCTCAACAGAACCCATAAGCAAGAAAACATAAAGGCATCCTCAAAGCAGAACAAAGATGGCCTGGAGGTGAATGAATGAATACAGACCAAAAAAAATAGTGGAGGAGTTCATAATAAAAACAAATAAACAAACAGAAGCATTCGATGGGTGCATAGTTGTTGTTTGTCCTGGGGATTTTCTGGCAATGGGGGGTCCTGTTCTTAGAAAACTGCCTGAGCTTGGTGAAAAAATAATTTAAAATCCACTAACTGCTTTCAGGAATTTACCTAGCCTGCCTAGGGTCTGTTTCCTGACTTAGTTGCCAGTGGCAGGTCTTGATATTAATGTCTGTGGGGGAGAGAGGGAATAATCACTGGAGGCATACTCAATGGGATCCCCTCTCCCCTGTGGGCACAGAGCAGTGCAAATTACATCATCTGCTCCTAATGTCACTTCACATCAAGAATTCACCATGAGAGGAGGACAAATAACATTTGCACTACTGCACTACATTTGCATTTAAACTGTAGGGTTACAGAATAGAAGCTTCAAACTGTGTCCAAGGAACTCCACAATTAGAGGCTAAAGTTGGTGTAGTCCAGGGGTGAATCTGGCTCTATATTAATATGTCAGAAACATCTATTGCTTGACTTGTCATAAGTGAGTAGGTGAGGTAATATCTTTTATTGGACCAACTTCATTGTTATCACAACCAATAATGCGTCCCTCTGAATTTAACTATATAAAGCTAAAAAATATTATCAATAATAATTATTTTCAAACACTCTATTCTGGAATCAATATAAATTTGAAAAAGACATCTGATCCAAACCACAGAAAAGAACAGAAGCTTCTATTTCTCAGATGAAAAAGTAGGAACAACAAATATGATGTCACATTTCATCATCTGATTCACCATAACATATGCAGTCCATGTTCACAGGATTTAATTCTATTTTTATTGGTAAATGTAGATAAAGGTTGATTTCACTGTACACAAATAAACAGATAAAAAAATAGGTCCATTGATAGGTCAAAAATTACAGATAGACAAAGTAAGAAAAATGCTGCTTAAGAAATTAGAGTTTGATTTAAGGATTGTATGTACTTGACATGTGAGGTTAACAATTTGTGGTTTAACAATGATAAAGCTTTGACTTTTTTAATCTAACATCTGCAGTTATTAAATAATTAGTCTGAGCTCTGCTGCCCCTTTCCTCCATTATCTGACTCCCTATAATTTAAAAGATAGGTCATCAATGGCTATTGACCAAGATGGGATGCAACCCCATGCTTCAGGTGTCCCTAAACGTCCAACTCCCAGGAGCTGAAACTGGACAACAGGAGACGGATTACTTGAAATTGCCCTATTCTGTTCATTCCCTCTGAAGCATCTGGCGCTGGTCACTGTCAGAGATGGGATACTGGCTAGATGGACCATTGGTCTGACCCAGTATGGTCATTCTTATGTTCTAATTTCCTGGAACTGTGAACATTTAAATCAATACAAATTAAAAAATGCATAAAACCCATAATTTTGCACATGTGAACTTTTAACTCAATACAAATAGAAAAAAGCTAAAAATAATCAATATTCATTGAAAATACAAAAAATAAAATCAATTTACCACATATACTCATTCATGAGCCAAATTTTTTAGTATAAAAGGAAAGCACCAGAGAAGGGGGTTTGCTTATGAACAGGAATAGAGAGGGAGAGTTGGGACACAGCCCCTCCCCGCAACAGAGGGAGCAAAGAGAGGCAGCACAGCCAGCAGAGCCAGAAGGGAAGAGGCAGGGCCAGTCTCTCTCTGCTTCTGGATACGCTGAACTCCCCCAAGCCTCCAAAGCAGCTGCAGGGCTGGCAGGCTACAGCCGTGCCACTCGGCCCCACCCCCAAGAACAGGCTGTGGCCGCCAGGGCCAGCTCCAGGGTTTCTGCTGCCCCAAACAGCAAAAAGAAAAAGAAAAAAAGCCATGATCATGATCTGAAGCTCTACCACCACCACTTCATTCTTCGGCGGCAGTTCAGCGGCTGGTCCTTCACTTCAAGAGGGGCCGAGGGACCCACCGCCGAATTGCCACCAAAGACCCAGACGTGCCACCTCTCATCGTTGGCCACCCCAAGCACCTGCTTGCTGGGCTGGTGCCTGGAGTCCGCCCTGGTGGCTGTGCTGCCCAGCCAGTCAGAGCACACTGCAGCCATGCCGCTCAGCCCTGCCCCCCAGAGCAGGCTGTGGCTGTGCTGCCCAGCTCGCCGGCCCGGCCTGCTGGAACATGCTGCGGCTGCGCAGCCCATTCTCGCCCACCGGAGCAGGCTGTGGCTGCGCTGCCCAGCCTGCCAGAACAGATCCAGCCAAACCAGAGACATCCTCCTCAGCTCTCCCCAGATAACGTTGGAAGAGATGGGATGGGGAGTGTGAGCCGGTCCCGGGTTAGGGGTGGAGTCCTAGGGGGGGTGGTCTCGGGGTTACTCCCCTGACTCCCAGCTTCTCCCCCCCAAAAAAATCTCCCCACCAGTTGCTGTCCCGGCCCGTCAAGGTAAGCAGCTGGTGCGCTGGGACACTTTGTTTACCTAGGTTTTCCTCGGTGCCTGCAGATGCTCGAGGTAAACAAACCATCTCGGCCCACCAGTGGCTTATCCTGATGGCCTGGGAGCCAAAGTTTGCTGACCTCTAAATTATAAAGTCAGCTTATGAACATGTCATAAAAATTTTCTATTTTTACTTATCCATTGGTTGGCGGGGGTCAGCTTATAAACAGACCGGCTTATGATCGAGTATATATGGCAGTATTCCATTTTTAAAGACTATATAAGCACATTACTGTTAATAGTCAAGTATTTATTTATCAGGTCAAATCCTGGGTTTGGATATGCCCATGGATATCAATAGAAAGTGGAGTAATCAGTGTTTTGAAAGAGCCATACAGATGAATACACTCAACTGAGGGGTCCTCAACTCCTAAAAATTGTACATTAGAATAATTAAAGATCCACCCCAAATAATGTGTTTGACTTCACATGAGCAACCTTAATCATACATCCCAAATGTTCAGAGTCTGCTATCGCAAACCAGAACCTTCAGACTCCAAATTTCTTGAGCACATCGTATTCCATATGCATCATGAAATAAACAATTAACAAAAAGTCTCCTCAAATGCATTGTCAATAGGGAGTTGCCAGCACACATGTTATTTTAGACATCTTTCCACTACATCAGAGATCCAAATGCAACCTCCAGGACTTAAGAACGACATGGAGAACTGTGAAAACCTTCTGCCTTGATGCTGAATGCATAAATGGATTATACTCATGTATATAACTCATATGTCCATCTTTTACATTCAATGTCCAAAAACAGGACCTAAGTCAGTCCGTGTATATGCAAACATTATTACATTAAAGTCAGTAGAGCTCTGTGTGTTTACCCAGGGTTGCAGTTAAAGGGTGTCATGAAAGGGGAAAAAGGAAACAGGAGAAATGAGGCTCCAGGAACTGTTACCTACACAGAAAGTGGTAGTCATGTTTTTTTCAGCACGGTCTGCACTATGAGGAGAAGCTGGACTCTATTTTTGGCAGAGATGTCACCACTAAATTATGGTATCTTGTGGACACTACCAAGGACACCTCCATAGATGCCGACCAGGACCGAGCCAAAGAAGTTTGATCCTGAAACCCAGGATCTTGTAGACCTGCACAACTCACTGAAGTCTGAGGCAGACACAGTGCTGGAGACCCCAAACTCTCCCGAATCACAGGCAAAGGACGAAACAGTGGTGGGGACTTCTTCCAGGAGCTATTATTTGTTACCTTAAAACTGTGGGAGGGGAAAATGAACAACACAGTTCCAGGTATCATCAGGGCACCACCATGTCTGCCCTCCCTCCACCTCCTCCACACCTTTTCTCAAAATGGCAGCTGTGCTGGACTGTTTAAATATATCAGTCCCATTTATGTCTTGGAAATTTGCACACACTACCTCCAGCTGAAACGTGCCATGTGCCACTCATAACCCCTCTACCATAGTGCTTATTGCTTCTTTTCCTGCCAGTCGACCATATGGCCCAAGCCTCCCCCTGTTCAAGATGGTGAAACCATATGGGTTAAACATTAGATGGATTGAATGGAAGGCACATTTAGTGTAGCAGTAAATAGAGAAAGAAAAAGCTCTAGATATTTTTGGCTCACAGTTGCGTTAATGACCTCAGCTTTGAGCCAACCTAGTTATTATGAGGTAAAAAATCACTCATCTCAAGTGACAGCAACATTTCAAATAGCAAATAGATTTTAAAGCATTCACTCTCCCTTTCAGGTTACTGCAGAATTCTATTTATTTTACTGTGCATTTCATGCTAACCCACCAGTGTTAAAACAAGAGAACTTGAGCCAAAGATAGTGTTCTAATTGGGCATGGAGATTGCACAGCAATGGAGGTCTCTTGGCACTGCCCATATAGTTTGTGGTTCCCTTCCACTCCTGCACCAGCTCTGGGGGCACCACCCTGGCAAATGGAAATGTAGTATATTTTCCCAATTTGCCCATTGCCAATCCTTCTCTGCCTTTTGGGGATGTACCTCAGAGTAACATCCTCTGACATAACGATGGCCCACAGAGGAGGACATGCAGTTACTAGCCTGCCTCTGCTGTCCATCCACCACCAACACCCATCCCACTGTCAACCTGAAATTACACATGCAACTAAAGGCCTGTTTCTGCTGGTCACCCTCCCTCCTCCCATCCATCAGCCACCTGTAGCCTGCTCATGGAATTATTAATAATCCATTCAGGTGCCCCAATCCCTGCCTCCATCCCACCACAGGCCCAGAGTTCCTCTACAAATGGGCAAGAGCTTTAGAAAGTGTCTTACCATCTCCAGGCTCACCCAAGACTGGGAAGAGCCTATAAGAATGATATTCCAAAAATCAAGGAAAAAACATTGTTGGCACAAAGACTACAATTTGGAGAATAACTACTTTTTCTTTTTCTCTTCCTCTTCCCTTATCCCCCATAGCACCTAACACATTTCAGCAAACACAGACAGGTGTGCTAATACTGAGTGAAAGCCTGTCCAATCTATGCAAGAGGAAAAGGAAGTCAAGAGATGAAGTGTTTACCAACCGAGCATCCACAATCCCGCAGTGGTATAAAAATATCAGGGAGAAAAGAGTAAGTCTGATAAAGAGGAGTGAGAGAAGGACAGGACTTGTTAGGAACACCTGCTAGGGATGATGGGAGAACCCTACTGGGATGGAGCACACAGTAGCACCATGTCCAAGGATAATGCCACATCTTAGGTGTCTCCTGATTCCCTCTTCTTCTAGTAACGCTGCTCACTGGGATCTGCTTTCACTTTACCACCTCCAAGGAAAAGGGCTTTTCCTCCTCATTCCAAGTCACAAGGCAACAAGGAGAACAATGTATGCTAGGAGAACCTCTTATCCCCCATATCCACAAAGAAAAGGCCCTTCTACCACCATCTCATACCATAAGATATAGAGAACATTCTGGACCTCCCCAGGTGCACAAATCTGTGATCTCAAAAGCACGTTTCAGAGTTCTTAGGATTTTCTCTCTCCTTTTTTTATTTTTGAACAGGGTTTTTAATTTTGCATCATGTTATGTTTGTGAATTGTAAAACATTTGTTGAATATTGTTCAGCTTGGTGTCATTTTTATTTATTTTAAAGTAATTGAAAATTTCATTACTTTCGTACTTTGCACAGTGCACTAAAATCCCCACTAGTTTTCTCCTCAAAGTAGGACCCTAATACACCCCTGAACCTGCACCCATGACGAATTGCGGTGTTTCGTAAAGGCCACCTCTCTGGGTGTTCAAAACAATCAGCAAGTCTGCCCACTCCCTCCTCCCACCCATCAGCAAGACTCTCTTCCTCACTCTCACATAGCTACTTGCTGTGTTTTCCGCAACCTAGCATACAAGGCAGATATTGCTCATAAGTCTCCAGTCTTGACATCAGGCACCTCCATCTCCCAGAATGACAAGAAGAAGAGCAACACTCTCAATGTCCATAGCAATCCTCAGAGAAAGAATTCCATTTTTCATTGCAGAAAACACTCCACAGTTTCTAAAGATCCTGGCATCAAGAACCTTTCCAGACCACTCCACATTAGTATTGGTGAACCTTCCATGGTGATCACCCAGGCCTTGCAGCACCCTACAGATATAGCCCTTTCTGTTGATGAATGCTGAGCCTGGTGGGAGAGCAAAGAAAAGGCATGTGGGTCACATCAAGGGCTCCACTGCAGTTCAGGAACCCCAACAGTGCAAATCCATCAATAATATTCTATGCATTGTCATGACTTATGAGCCAGGGAGACAGGACCTTCTTGATAGCAAAGTGCACACCTCCATTACAACAACCCCAATGGTTGATCTACCAACACCAAACTGGTTAGACACTAACTTCCACTAGCAAACTTCCAAATTGCAAAGGCCACACACTTCTCTACATTGAGGGGAGTTCTCATGTAACTATTCCAACACTGCAGTTCCAGGGTAAGCTCTGCACAAATTTCTAGGAAAGTTGCTTTTGACATCCGAGTTCTGATGTGGATCATCCCAGATCTGCAGCACTACCATGTCCCACCAGTCACTGCTAGTTGTCTGAAACCAAAAGCAAAGGTCCAAAGAGTGAAGCAGCTCCAGGAAAAGTTCAAGTAAAACTGTCTGCTTAATTTCAGCCGCCACCTTCTCAGGTGCTGTATCACCCTGGTTCTAAAGTCATTGTATGTCTTGAGATATATGGCAGCATCCTGTTTGTATTAAGCACTATAAAGATCAGAACACTCAGCAATGTTTCCTCCATGCTGTCTGACAGCGCTTTGAAAATGGTGTTGGCTTGTAACAACAAGAATGCTGAACTGAAACAAGAGTAATCATGGGAACTATTTACTTTGACCCCAAGTCCCACAATTCCAGTCTGGTGCATTCCAGTAGGTAACCCATACAACCTAACTGCATCATGGGATGATTGCCCAGAATGCTGAGCACTTAATCTGAAACAACACAGAGCTTTGTGAATGCAATTATCACCAAGGGAAGTAGCTTAACCAGGGATAACTATGCGGTTTGGGTGCACTGCTCATACCACACAGATTCACAGAACCTGCAACAGCTTTCAAGGGTAGACATGCCCTGACCTACTTAAAGTTAAATAAGTGCTTTGCTGAAAGGGGGCCTCAAAAAAGACAACTAACACCACAGACTGAAGATCTGATTTAAACGGTAAACTATTGCATTCAGACTGATTTAGCATCTTAAAACTGTGCCTTGGAAATACAGCAAGCATTGATACATAACAGCTTCTTTTCTGGATCCCGTAAAATGCTGCTAAGACCGTAGTAATATTTAAAAACAAACAAACAAACAAGAGGAAAAGAAATTGTTCTAAACCTCTTATTATGCAGTGCTAGGAAATCAAAGCTAGCAGATCTGTAATCTCTTTCATGATGGGTCTTTTGCTCTGTAAAAGTTTTATTTTAAGAAAAGATGTCTAAAGATCAAGGAGCTTGCAAAAATGTGCTGTCTGGTATAAAATAATACAACAAAAGCAATTAATCTCATTTGTTTCCATTGGGAATGGTTGAAAAATTAAGCACTCAGCTGCTGTTCAAGAGGCACTAGATATATTTTCATTTCGTGCTGGCAACCAAAAATAAATAAAATACTTTAAAAAGAATGCAGTGGGTGGGAAAGCTCTGACACTGAAAGTGTTTTGAATTAGTTCACTCACCATCTGTTACATTAACAAGCTTCCTGCTAGGTATAAAATATGAAATCAATATGAGATTAGATAGATAGATAATCATTTCTTCTATTGTTCTATTAGCATTTTAGGATACCAGAAGCATGCATTTTAACAGCTTCCTAGTTTCAGAGCCATTGTGAACAAATAGATATCATCACCCTCACCATGGCAAATCCCAATGGGATGTGGCCTCCTTGCAAACAAGTAGATATACTTTAATTAAAATGGAAGAGTAAGAGAGTATTTATCCAAATCACTACAGTCCACAACAGTGTTGCTGCAGTGTTTGTGGGCATAACTGTAGAGTACTAGAGCATTTCTATAAGGGTGTCCATAACATAGGAAATTTTAGAACACTGATTCTTCACAGTAACTTGAAACAACTCCTTATCATTTCAAGACCTACTTAGAGAAGGGGATAATTGATCTTGACTGAACATAATGAACCAAATTCAGCATTCATATAGCAGATGAAACCGCATGGGTACAAATTAATGCTCATTATAATGATGGGGAGGGTGTCTTTTATTATACCTGCCACTAGGAATCAGAGGGAAAACCTAGGCAGTTTGGTTTTATGATCCTATTTTTATTTAAGATTTTAAAAACTAATCAGTAGCCTATCATTAAAAGAGAGCTGCCACTATGCAGTTGAGAGAAAGCTAAGAGAAGCTCCTCCAGATCACTGTCCCACAATGTCGATAATTGGTCAGAAGAAAATTAGGCTTCTTTTTACTACTAAACTGAATTGCATATCTGGAAAATGGTCTTTATGACATCTCCCTACTGGACAGTCACCAAACAGCATTCTTCACAGATTTTAAGCCCAGAAGGGAGCATTATAATCATTTCATCCAACACAAAGGCCACTGAATTCCATCCAGTAATTCCTGAATGGAGACCAATAACCTTGCGGTTGATTTAAAGCAGTTGTTTTCAAACTGTGAGTCGTGACCCAGTACTGGGTGGCAGAATGGAAGACACTGGGTCATGGTGGCTCTGGTCTGCACCGCTGACTGGGCTGTTAAAAGTCCCATCAGCGGTGCTGCCCAGCTAAGGCAGACTAGTTCCTACCTGTTCTGACACTGCACTGCACCCCGAAAGCGGCCAGCAGCAGGTCCAGCTCTTAGGCAGGGGGGCCAAAGGGCTTTGCATGCTGTGTCCGCCCTGAGCACCGGCTCCACACTCCCATTAGCTGGGAACCAGCCAGTGGGAGTTTGCGTGCCTCCACCTAGAAGCCAGATCTGCTGCTAGCGACTTCCATGGCACAGCGCGGTCTGCAATGCCAGGAGAGGCAGGAAGGCCTGCCTTAGCAACCCCCGCTGTGCAGCTGACCAGGGGGTGCCCGAGATAAGCCCATACCCCAACCCCATACCCCAATCCCCTGCCCCAGCCATGAGCCCTCCCCCCAACCTGGAGCCCTTTCCTGCACCCCAAACCCCTCATCTTTGGCCCCACCCCAGAGCCTGAACCCCCAGCCCAAGCCCTGACCCCCTCCCTCACTCCAACCCTCTACACCGGCCCAGATCCCTTTCCCACACCATAAACCCCTCATTCCCAGCCCCACCCTGCAGGCCTCACCCCCACACCCGAATCCTCTGCCCCAGCCCTGAGCCCCAAAACACCCCAAACCTCTTATCCCCAGCACTGTTGGGTTGAGGGCATTAACAATTTTCATCAACTGGGTTGCCAGAGAAAAAGTTTGAAAACCACTGAATTAGAGCATATCTATATATTCATAATGCACTGCAGTGAAAGCAGCATGTGGCAAGTGTCTATGGGCCTGATCCTACTAACACTGAAATCAATGGTAAAATTCCTAGAGACTTCTGTGGAAATAGGAGCAAGTCCATCATATTTCATGCTGTTCCTACAGCCTGTATTTCAGTGACTAAGAAGCAAGGCCAGAAGGATATGCAGCAAACAGGAAAAACTAATATATACACATAACATTTCCAAGTATTTTCTAAATATGAAGTAACAACAAATTCATAACAACAGGAATTCTAAGAATTGCTCATAGGAATATGATTCAAACCTAAAAATTAGAACTAAATGAATCCAGACTGAAACCATATAATATTTGTTAATGCTAAACTACAACTTCCCAAGCAATTATTTTAATGTACTCAGAGTGTTAACAACAAAACAAAAAAAACACTTCACTACCCAAAGAACTCATCGTTCAGACTTCTGTTTTTATAATTAACAAAAGCAAATGATAGTTTTCCTAAATTACCTTGAACAGCATCCTTTTGTCTAAAATAATGAGTGGTATATTTTAATATATAATGAAAGTTTTAATTTATGTTTAAATACATTGGATCAAGGGCAACATTTTCAAGAGTGTCAAACATTGCAATTCAAAATCCACAATTGACCCATGTCAGCTGACTCAGGCTTGTGGATCTCAGGCTAAGGGGCTGTTTAATTGCAGTGCACACTTTCGGGCCCAGGCTGGAGCCCAAGCTCTGGGACCACTCCCCCTCACGGGGTGCAGTATTTAACTGAAGTACGAAAATACCCTTAGACACTTAGGAGTTTAAGTCTTATCGCCATTCAATGAAACTTTGGCTCCTAAGTGCCTATTTCACTTTTGAAAATGGGAGATAGAGATCTAAATCACTTAAGCACTTTTGAAAATGTTATACCAAAAATTTGAGGTAACTCCATTGATCACAGTGGAATTTGACTGGGAATGAATTTAGCCCATTAAAAGGGGGTTGATATTGTAAGCTTTGGCCCTGAGATAGCTACAAAATGATACATTTCTATTAAATGTTTGAACATTTATGGAAACCACCAGTGTCACCTCCCACAATTCTTGTAACTGCTCTTAGGAAATCCTGAAATCTTTCCTCAGTCAATCTCTTACCAATTTCAACAGGAATTTGCCTAAGTAAAAAATAAATGATGAGAGAGGGGGAGGGATCAGTCTCTTCCATGATAAAATCTGCAGGAAGGGATAAGAGGAGAAAAATTCAGTAAGGCTCCCCTCACTAAGGCTTCCCTCTCGTTGTTCCATCAGGTGTTTGAGTTGCAGTTTTCTTCCTTTCCCTCCCAGCCTGCCTGGGGAACGAACCTATGGGTCCAGCCCTCAAACATCATGGATCCTAGGAAGAGGGAAGGAGATTGTACTGCTAGAGGCACCAATTGTGCATCAATTCTGAGCCCCTAGCTTCCTAGCATAGGAACTGGGGTGCTGGAACTATGGATTTGGGGGTGCTGCCACACCCCCTGGCTTGAAGTGGTATCCATCATATACCAGGTTTACAGTTTGGTTCAATGGCTCTCAGCACCCCCACTATCCAAATTGTTCCAGCACACTGGCTTCCTAGGAGCATGGTTCCATCCATCACCTTCCCTCAGTGGTTCTGCCAAGGCAAAGCATCTTTAATCTCTGGCAGGAGCTGCATACGCAGTCTATTGTTGGAAGAACGCTGTGATTGTGAAAAAACACAGGTCTAAAGAGAGACATTAACTGGTAGATTAAACATGCATATCCTAACAGCAATTATTCTTTGGTAAATCTGATAAATACTGTACTGTTGTACTACGGTAACGTAATTTCTTGCCTTTTTTATATACAGTAACTCCTCACTTAAAGTTGTCCCGGTTAACATTGTTTCATTGTTACATTGCTGATCAATTAGAGAAAATGTTAATTTAAAGTTGTGCAATGCTCCCTTATAAGGTTGTTTGGCGGCTGCCTGCTTTGTCCACTGCTTGCAGAAAGAGCAGTCTGTTGGAGCTAGCTGGTGGGGGCTTAGAACCAGGGTGGGCCGGCAGCCCCCGCATCAGCTCCCTGTTCCCCTAAATTCCCTGTACGGCTGCTGCCTAGCAGGCTATCAATTGCTGGCAGTTCAGCTGTCCCTCCCGCCACGGCCACGTGCTGCTCCTGCCCTCTGCCTTGGAGCTGTTCCCGGGAGCCTCCTGCTTGCTGTGGGGGGGAACGAAAGGGGGGCTAATGACAGAGTGTCCACCTCCCCCTGCTCTTGTCCCCCACTTACCCTATCTCCATAGAGCAGGGGGGCACACGACAGGGCTTGCTGACAGCAGCTGCTGTTTCAACTTGCTGATCTATTTAAAAAGGCAATATACTTAGAGTGGGGTCAGCGTACTTAAAGGAGAAATTCACATCTCTCTCTCACACACACCGTGTGTGTGCCTCTATCTCTGCCATACTGTCTCCCCTCCCTTCATTTGTGCTGCCTTGTAGAGTGTGAGGCTACATTAACAACGTGTTAACTCTTGAGGGCTCAGCTGAGTACTAGTTCATTTAGCAGTAAGGCATTCCTTGGGAAATATCCCACCCTCTGATTTCACCACCTCAATCAAGCTTCACAATCATCATTGCTGTGTACAGTATTAAATTGTTTGTTTAAACCTTATACTGTGTGTGTATATATATACATACATATAGCTTTTTGTCTGGTGAAAAAAATTCCTCTGGAACCTAACCCCCTCTATTTACATTAATTCTTATGGGGAAATTGGAGTCACTTAACATCATTTCACTTAAAGTCGCATTTTTCAGGAACATAACTACAACATTAAGCAAGTTACTTTTACTTTTTTATTTTTACAGAGCAGGACACACTTTGCTCTGCATTTTATCAGCTATACAGAAAGGCCTGACATTTTCCTATCAGACTTCACCTAAAGAACTTGACAATGATTAGGAAGCTAGTGTGCTGGGACCATTGCTGAGCATGCGACCAACATTATCTCATTGTTTCCTTGTGCTCCCCCATCTTTATCTGAATCCAGCTGTTGTCTCCTGTCTTGTACTTAGGTTGTAAGCTCTTTGGGACAGGGACAGTCTTTCTGTTCTGGGTTTGTACAGTGCCTAGCACAATGGAATCCTGGTCCCTGATTTGGGCTCCAAGGTGCTACCGCAATGCAAATAAATAACAAATTGGGGGTACACTAGGAACCTAGTATCAAAGGAAAACAGAAAGATGTTCAGTACATATTTGCACATGCTAGGTGCCACCTTTGAAAGCCTCACAGTGTTTGTTAACTAAGAGCCAGCTTCTGCAAGCTTTTGTGCATGTTTACTTTGCTCATGTAAGTATTCCCATGGGAGAACAAAGTTAAGGGAGCACGCACATTTCAAGGATCCAACCCTAATTCCCTGATCGTCAGAAAGTTGAGCATCCATCTCTTTCCACAGAAACACCTTTCTTTGCAACTGTCTGACTATGACTGGCATTCTGTTAGTGTTATCTTATTCTGTCTTCCTCCATATTGTGGAAATCCACTGCGGAAGGTTTCAAAGTCAGTGGCTAGCAGGGAATACTTTAGCGGAATGGGGCTGTGCTGGAAGGGAGTGTAAAGGTAAATGGTCCCCAGGATTTGCTTATTTTGCCCCAGTTTAATCCCCTGCAACTTCTGCAGGGGGTAAACCACATCCTCCCCCCCACAATCAGAATGTTTCTAAGTTTCCACAAGTGCAATGTCATGGAGTTTCCCATCCCCTATTTAGGAGTAACCTGTGTCATTGATGGTCTGTCCCTAAATTTATCATTTTTAAATAGCCTGGGAATTTATTTTGTCCAAAAATGATTAGCATCTACCCTAATTGTTTCAAAATTTGTATTTTTGTTTTAATGTATACGTATACGATCTTGGAAACTGCACAGATCATTTAATTTGATTGTTTTAACAGTCTTTTCATGATCTGCAACCATAATTATAAGAACAAAGAAAGTTACCCCTTAGCCATGGTGATAGGCACCATATTAAAGCATAAATAGAGACAGCCTCACAGGACAAAATTCAGCTCTGACAAAACTGGGTACAGCTCTTTGGATTTAAAAGGAGAAGTCATTGCAAAAATGTAATAATGCATCATATCAAGTCATAAACACAGGGTTTTCAAGCCTCTAAAGTTATGCACTTCAAGTCATGAAATAATAATCTATATTACAATAAAAATCACCTACCATCAATATAAAAGCCTCTGTCACCTATCCAGAGAAAGTTCTTTCTTTTATTAATGGCTTATATCTTGTACTCCTAGATGCTTTCCCCAATTTATTCTCATTACTAGTGCAGATTGATAAGGGTGCAATTAAATCTGTTGTGAGTTTTTCTACCAGGATTGATTTTCAGTGTAAGTAGGAGTGAATGTGGGCATGACAGCTCAATGATTTTTTTTTTCTTGCAAAAGTAATTGTATAGTCTGATCATGTCTCCCTCAGACTCAGAGACAGCCTGCAGAACAACTCCCTCTGCCTGGCATGTCAGAGATCCCTCCAGGAAGGAAGCCTACTTAGTTACAACATTACACTGATGTATTTTAACAAATAGCAGGGTACAAACACATAAAAGTTTGGGTTTTCCAACATGCTCAGCATTGTGGCCCAACTCTGCTCCCACTAAAATCAATAAGAGTTTTACCATTAGCTTCAATGGGAGTAGAATTAGAGCAACGCTGAGTTCTTCTGAAAATCCTACCCAAAGGGTCTCGATCCTGGAGCCCTTACATGAGCGATCCCACTGAAGTCATAAGTAAACACTGCAGCATCAGTTGCAAAATCTTATTTGAAAGGCACAGCGAGTCAGAGCAATGCTGAAGTCTATAGTTATATTTATATAAAAATACAGCCCCCAGATTACAGCATGCTTTGGGGATATCAACAATTCTATACACAAAACTGTAAATGAATTAAAACAGCAAGGATTAGTAGCACACATAGGCCCACAGTACTTTTAAAGAATCACATCTAAAGCTGGAATTGCTTTCTAATTACAGTGCTTATCTAACCATTTGTTCAGCAGAGGTGGTGGGTGGTTTGTTTGTTTGTTTGTTAGTTAAACAGAGGTACAACGCAGTCTACCTGCTCCTTTAGTCAGTCTAGTCTGTTATCATTAAGAAAATACAATACAATTAAAGAAACCAGAAGTAGAACACAGTGATCTCACTGTATATTTGCATGTGCAGATACTTATAGTGACAAAGCTCTGTCCTTGTCTCCATGGGTCCTGCGTTTCCTGACAGATTTCGCTAGCCTCAGAGGCTCACTGTGACCCTCCACTTAACCCTTCTCTCTCTAGAGACAAGGGTCACAGTCTTGTGATCATCACCATAAGCCAGTGAGGGAGGTGAGGAGAAGCTATCCTCCCTTGTACAGTTTCTATTGTCTCCCTGTGTCAGTGACTAATTAGGGGGGCAAAGTGGGCGAAGCCTGGGCCTGCCCTCTACTCCAGGCTCCAGCCCAGGGACCCTAATAGTATCAGCTATGGTAGCTGACCTATCTCCCACTACTTTTCTAAAGCCATCTAGCCTTGCCCCGTCACATTATATACTCAGGAAAAAGTCTCAGCAAAGCAGGAACGGGTATTCAGACATTTTAATTTAGAATGTAATTGTGTTTGGTCTGATCCCACATTCCTTAATTAGTTGAAATTTCCACATTGGGGTGGAATATTCAGAAGCAATCAGGTCTAGTTAACTCTGTTCCCATTTACATTGATGAGAGTTTTACCTTAGATGAACAGAAGTCCTGCTAGAGTAAGGATCCGGCCCTTTATGCTTTGAGATCATATAGTTTATTATTTTTAATGAGTGTTTTAATGTCTGCATGCACTGATGCCCACTCTGTTCCCTCTGAACTGAATCCAGTTATCTGAGAGAGAAGTAGAGAGGGAAAACTGAACACTGAATTTTCTTCATGGATCAGCACAAAATTTGGCACAGGTAACTCTGCAAATATTTGTGAAACAGTGGGTAAATTTGCAGTGTATGATGGCCCTCAAGTTTGTACTTCTGTCTGTGTGGTGTGGAGACTCATAAATCCAGTGCTGGTGCTCAGTTATGCTGCAATAGAAAACATATTTCTACAGGCTGCGACCAATGACACTGGTTATTTTTTTCTTATATGATCTATTCTGTTTTGTTTAGCTTGATGTTCCCCTTTATTTGCTTATTTTTAAACTAGGTTCCTAGCCCTACAGGTTTTCTTCATCATAGCAAAGTGCACTGCCCAGTCAGGCTTAGGCAAGCATGGAGCCTGCAAGCACAAGTTGTCCCCATTCCTCAGGGGTTCCTCAATGAGAGGAGGGAGTACAGTGGATGCCATTTTCACAATCTTGTGAAAGGTAAGGTAGCCTCTGTTTTGATTTGTGCAGGGGAGCCCCTTTGAACACAGGCCAGCTCCACATCGGAGACAGCTCAACATTGTAGATGGCTGCCGCAAGAACAGGTGAACTAAGTACGGGGGCAGCTTTATGTTTTTTGCTGCCCCAAGCACGGCAGTCAGGCAGCCTTTGGCGGCACGCCTGCCGGCAGTCCGCTGGTCATGCGGATTCGGCGAAAGTTCTGCAGGTGATCTCCCAGTCTCGTGCCTTCAGCATACCCACCACCAAATTGCTGCTGAAGCCGCAGGACCGGTGGACCCCCTGCAAGCAAGCTGCCGAAGCCTTCCTGACTGTCGTCCTTATGGCAACCAGCACGCCATCCCCCACGGCACGCCACCCCAGGCACGCAATTGCTGCACTGGTGCCTGGAGCCGCCCCTGACTAAGTATGAGTGTGAGGCTGCAATAATGGTTCTAGGTTTCATTGTGCTACCAGCTCAGCAGGTATTTGTGTATCTGATCTGGATCGTATTTAGACGTTATGTAGTTTTAGACATATTTAAGTAAATCTTTATCCCCCCACATTCCATTCCTCTGGCCCCAAAAGAACATAAAAGGGGGGAAGTTAAAGCTCTAAGGATGATTGAGGCCTCTCTCCACAGGCTTGCTCTTCTAGGTACTCTGTGTTTGGGACTCCCACTGAAATCAATGGCAGTTCCCTACATGGATACTCACAGGAAGAAGCCATAAGGATTCATGTTATGGGTATTGCCCGAGGTTTTCTGTTGAACTGGGAGTCATGTTTAAAATGATAGCTCTTTCTGTTTCTTTATCAAGTATCACATTTCTTTCCATTGGACTATTTTGAATGTATTAGGATCATAATAAGGAGAAATTACTTCTCCCAACAGGAGGGAAAACACTGATAAACTGCTCTTTCACTTTTCTAATACTTGTGAGGCACTCAGGCAAGATCCTTAAAGGTATTTAGGCTCCAAACTTCTATGAAATCAATAGACATTGGGAGCCTAAATACCTTTAAGGATCTGGGCCTTATATGCTGTGGCACTGGGTACAATACAGGAACCTGACTAGAGAGAGAACAAACAATAAACAATACCAGTGTTTTATACTCCCACCTTTCACCCAGAACGTTTCACAGCTGTATACACAGACACACATTATATTATTGAAATGCAGCTGTCTCTGCTGTGGGGAATGGGTTGTGAGCAATAACCAGCACACAGTATTCTGTTCAACAAGGGAAAGAACAGAAATTTTAGCCATCAGCCAAACCCTAGTCGTATAGAAAGTACCATAGAAACTTTAACATTCATACAGAGTAGACAGGGTCTTATTTTTTAATATCCTACCAATAGTAAACTGCATGGAACAAAATGAACCTGATTCGTCTCTCACATTGGTTTGACATTGGTATAATTCCATTTACTTTCATGGAGTAACTCCTCAATTACAACAGTTTTAGGCATTGTCTACATGAGAAAAAAATTTCAGTATAATCCAAATTGTGAATTAAAATCGCTATAGTTACATCGGTATAACCCTCCCACATACACACTCCCTCCCAGCCTCCACATATGGGCACTCTAATTACAATATAAAAGTGCTTTATTTTTTTATTTAGCTTATGTTGTTTGGAGGGGTTAAGGGGGTTAAGCTGTACCAAAAAAGCCACTATTACACTGGAATAAGAGTGTCCAGACAGTGGGGGAGGGGGTTATACAGTTTCCTATGTAGGCAAACTCTACGTGAGAGAAGAATCAGGCCAATGTATCTAGCTCAGAAGAGATAAAGGGCTGCACCAGCTCAGCCAGATTTTTTGAAACTTTTGTTTCAAGGTATCTAGATACTCCAAATCTAATGCTTAGACTTTTAAGGCAAGGCATCCCCAACCAAAGCACTCACCTTCAGCTTGAGAGTTACTTGACAGGTCATGTTACTGCACCTATTCCTGGTAGGTTATTTTGGTACATGTAGGTATTTCAGTCCTGGCCTGTGTCTATGCTAAATCCATTTCTTCAAAAATATTCAGTGTCTACCAAAAGAATGGCAAGCCATATTACACTATTTCCTTAATTATAGTCCTTCTAAATATCTAACTACCTATAGTGCTCCCTGGAGGTGGATTTTTGCATTCTACAGTGAAGGGTTTGCTATAAAGGTTATAAACCTATAAGAAGGCAGAATGCCTTCATATTTTTTTTATAATATGGAGCCTTATAATCAGAAGTTAGAGTGCAGCATCCTTATTTTTGAGGTAGGCTTGTACTGAGAAACCCTTGTATTGAGAAAAGGAGAACACTATATTTTTATATTGGTAAACATACAGTTTTCCTTTCTGTTTAGTGTAAAAAACTTGATCCACATGTATTGTTCATTTAGCATTTACGTGCCTAATCTCGGTATCCTTAAACTCTCAATGGAATTAGAAGACAACACCAAAACCTAGCATTCAGATCTGTAGTCTGTTTTCCCAGTAGGAGCAACATGATGCTGTGACATACGGAATGTTTTTAAACCAGCAGGAAATCTGTGCATTTCAAGCCCAGCCTCCCTTCAGCTCACTCAGATGTATGTTTTCAATATGAAACGAGTTATTGTATGTAAGCTATTGTAGATAAGCCTAAATGATATCATGCAATTTTCTCCACTGCTTTCACATACACAAATACATCCTAATACTGCTGCATTTTCAAACAAACCCATCATGCAGATGCTTTAAAAAGTTACACTGTCAAAACTAATTTCATTCTTTTGTAGCAAACCAAATGCATATTTAATTTTCTGTGCTTGTAATAGCTAAGCATCCAACAATTCTCTTTGCCTCAGATGGTTCTATGCGCCATATGGTTACAGATTTCAGTTAAAATCATGCATAAATGTTTTCTAGTTATTTAACCTTTCCCTTTTCTTTCCTCTCTCTTGTTTGACAAGCACTATATACAGAATCATTTAGACTTTTCAATCTCTCACTGTAAGGAAAAGTAGGTTAAAAAAGAGAGAACTATCTTCCAACATACCTTGCAAGGAGAGTACTGTTCACTCCCAGCTGTTTGACTTTTCAGTACCTTCACTCACACTTCAGTGCTCCTAAGATTCATAATATCACAATCGCTGTAGATTTACAATTTGAAGCAAAAACAGATTTCTCTCCCTCACCCTTCCTCTCTTTCTCTGTGCAGCTGATAGCTTTACACTTTGTTAGGACTGTAACAGGACTTGTCTCCCAGCCCTTTCGCCACTCTGATGAATAATCTCCTCCCTGCTATTAAGAGCATGTTGCCATTATATCTTAAAAAGCACGTCAGAGCTTGTATGCAGTAGTTGTGGGAAAGCTGCATTTATTTATACAGGAAGCATGAGCACAGCACTTCCTACTTCCCATCTGAGTCTCAGTTGAACTGCAGGTGATTACTTTAACCCTGTCAAATTCCAACCAATACATATCCCAACCTTCTTATTTTGACATCTCTGCTATTTGTAATTATAATTCCCATCTGATTCCTTACAAAATAAAAGAAAGAGGGATATAACAGTGTATGTGACACTCATACACAGCCCTCCAGTTGCCACTTAACCAGCTCTAGGATAGTGGATTGTATAGCAGCTGACTTTTTGGCACATGTTGCCTGAAATGTTACTGTCTTCTACTCATCCCCACATCCATGAAATGTTTTGAATATGAAGTGATTTCTCCATGAGGAAAAATGTCTGAAATTACAAATAGAAATTGCAGATGCAACTTGAAATCTGAATCTTATTATGCTATTGATTTTACTCAGCTTGCTTAATTAGGACAACTAAGGGCATGACAGTGCTGCAGAAAAGAAGGCTGCAAAACTAGATTCTGACTCCTTAACCTGAGATTGTATGCAACAGAGGTGATGAATTCAGAGGATCCATACTCCCTGCTCAACTGCTCTGTTAATCCAGTGAACCAGCAGTGGTACATATTATACCATATAGAATCATAGGACTGGAAGGGACCTCAAGAGGTCATCTAGTCCAGTCCCCTGCACTCATGACAGGACTAAGTATTATCTAGACCATCCCTGAGAGGTGTCTGTGACATAAAGCCAGCTAGTACTCTTCTCCACCTTGCTGAAGGAAAAGATGAGATCTGGTATGGTATTTCTATATGTTTTAATGGGTGTGAAAAAAAATTGAGACAGAAACAAGCTAGGGACATTATCAAAGTTAATCTGCAATCTTGTCTTTATGATGAAATGTGTTGTACATCGTGTAATTCAGGTTAGCAATATGCCTTCATATTTATTTGGGAGGACTGTTGAATGTATGCTCATTCTCCTTTTGTGTATCTCTCTCATTGCTAGACTTTTCAGAGTTGATTTTCAGAGTTATACTTCATCCTATGAATTTTTATAAAAATTGATAAAGATTAACTTTCAAATTTTAAGAGCTACTACAGTTGTGGGTTTGTGTACATTTATAAATGTATACAAAAATCATGTTAAAATTACATTATTAAGGTTGCAAAGACAGTCAGAGGCTTAGGGACACCCAGAGCATGGGGTTGCATTCCTGACCATTGATGGATGGATGAATAGCCATTGATGAATCCATCCTCCATGAACATACCTAAATCTTTTTTGAACCCAGTGATAATTTTGGCCTTCACAACATCCCCTGGCAATAAGTTCCACACGTTGACTGTGTGTTGTGTTCAGTACTTCCTTTTGCCTATTAATTTCATTAGGTGACCCCTGGTTCTTGTGTTATGTGAAAGTATTAAATAAGACTTCCTTATTCATTTTCTCCACTCCATTCATGAGTTTATAGACCTCTGTCATATCCCTTTAAGTTTTCTCTTTTCCAAGCTGAAAAGTCCCAGTCTTTTTAAGCTCTCCTCATATGGAAGCTGTTCCATATCCTTAATCATTTTTGTTGCCCTTCTCTGTATCTTTTCCAATTCTAATATATCTTTTTGAGATGGGGCAGCCAGAACTGCATTCAATATTCAAACTATACACATACCATGGATTTATCTAGTGGTATTATGATATTACTGTCTCATTATCTATCCCTTTCCTAATGGTTTCTAGCATTCTGTTAGCTTTTTTGATTGCCGCTGCACATTGAGCAGATGTTTTTAGAGAATTATCCCACAGTGACTTCAAGATCTCTTTCTTGAATAGTAACAGCTAATTTAGACCCCATTATTTTGTATGCATACATGGGATTATGTTTTACAATGTGCATTACTTTGCATTTATCAACATTGCATTTCATCTGCCATTTTGTTGCCCGATCACCCAGTTTTGTGAAATACCTTTGTAACTCTTCACAGTCTGCTTTAGACTTAACTATCTTGAGTAATTAAGAATTGTCTGGAAATTTTGCCACCTCCCTGTTTACCTGTTTTTCCAGATCATTTATGAATATGCTGCAAAGCACTAATCCCAGTACTAATCCCTGGGAGGCACCACTATTTACCTTTTTCCATTCTAAAAACTGACCATTTATTCCTACCCTTTGTTTCCTGTCTTCTTTTAACCAGTCACTAAACCAGGAGAGGACCTTCCCTCTTCTCCCATGACTGCTTACTTGCCTAGGAGCCTTTGGTCAGGGATCATGTAAAAAGCTTTCTGAAAGTCCAAATACACTATATCTACTGGATCACCCTTGTTCAAATGTTTGTCGACCCCCTCAAAGAACTCTAATACATTGATGAGACATGATTTACTTTTACAAAAGTCATATTGACTATTCCCCACAAATCATGTTCATTTATGTGTCTGATAATTCTGTTCTTTACTACAGCTTCAACCAATTTGCTTGGTACCGAAGTTAAGTTTACTGGTCTGTAATTGCCAGGATCATTTCTGCAGCCTTTTAAAAAACTGGTGATACATTAGCTATCCTCCAGTCATCTGATACAGGTTTCAGAGTAGCAGCCGTGTTAGTTTGTATCTGCAAAAAGAACAGGAGTACTTGTGGCCCCTTAGAGACTAACACATTTATTTGAGCATAAGCTTTCGTGGGCTACAGCCCACTTCATCAGATGCATAGAATGGAACATATAGTAAGAAGATATATATACATTCAGAGAACATGAAAAGGTGGAAGTTGCCATACCAACTCTAAGAGGCTAATTAATTAAGATGAGCTATTATCAGCAGGAGAAAAAAAACTTTTATAGTGATAATCAAGATGGCCCAATTCAGACAGCTGACAAAAAGGTGCAAAGATACTTCCTTTTGCTTAACAAGTATCCTTGCATCTTTTTGTGGAGGCTGTTCCAGAACCTAACCACTCTGATGATAAGAAACCTTCTAACTTCCAATCCTTCTCCAAACCACATTCTCACCTCCTGCCCTCTTGGCTTCGCTACCTAACCCCACCCATTATCACCTGATCTCCTTGTTTACTCTCCCTGTGCCCCATAGTCACCTGGCCCTCTCAGTGTTCCCACCTGTCTCCTGACAGCACAGTCTGTGGCCATCTTCACAGAGTGCAGCCTGGCTCCATTCCCACAGAAAACAAAGCAAGATGGAAGCCACCTTTAGTAGGGCAGACTACCTGCCACCTGCAAAGTCTGTAGGGAAATAGTGGTCACCTTCACTATGGGCATTCTGTGGCTTAAATCCCATTGAAAATCATGGGTGATGGGCATACCATACAATATTTCAAGTAGCTAACCCAGTATGCAATTGGTCACTGCTAATGCCTGTGGAGCCATCCCCACTGCTGGTCCCAGCACCTTACTGACCAAGTCTGTGCCATGCTCAGCTCCCACCTTACAGTCCAGCCCATCCAGGTCCAATGTTAGTCCCCACCCTGAGCTCTCCTGCAGGCACTGATCATGCCCAGGAGTAGCTAAACCTGCTGTGCTTCCTACATAGGTGCTGACTTCATGGGTGCTCCAGGGCTCAAGCACCCACCAAAAACCTGCAAGGTTAAATTAATCTTTTGTGGGCCCAGACTTTGTCCCCACCCCCCACTCCACCCATGCTCTGCCCCAAGGCCCTCCCCCTGCTCAGCCTCTTTCCCATGAGGCCCTGCCTACCGCTCTCATGAGGGGAGGGCAGAGAAGAGTGGGCAAGGGGAGGGGTGGAGAGGAGTGAGCAGTGAGCAAGGCCTCAGAGAAGGGAAGAGCCACGCAGGGGCGGGGCTTTGGAGAGGAGCGCAAGCAGGGCTTGAGGGGGAAGAAGCCAAGCAATGGTGGGGCCTCGAGGCAGAGCACAGGTGCAGCAGGGGGCTGGGCCGTGGTCCAGATGCCAGGCCCCTTCTGCATGTGAGCCTGAAACCACAGCACCATTGGTGCCATTTTAAACCCGGTACGAACACCCACAAGCCACAGTATTGCTGACAGTTTCATCCAGAAAGCTACAGTCAGACGTAATGCCTTTAAACTGGGATGTTAATGAAGACAGCTTGAAGGTGAGTACAACGATACAGTAATTCAAGATAATGTAATTATGTAATTCGTTACTATTTTAATAATGATTAAACTGTTAAGATACCAAGAATAGACACATATTCAATAACTAGAATATGAAAGAAGTGTATAAATATTCTGAAAATAGCCTCCCCCGAAAACTGTCAGAGCGCCTCCCCCCACCCCCGCAACACACACACTTTTTCAAAAGCATCCACTCGCAAAAACAAAAGTCAGTGCCTGTGCCTCCCTAGATCTGCCTCTGCCAATGGTATACATTGTGCATAACATGCATACAGCTGTGGGTGCCATTGAATGCAGAAAGTGTTCTATTTAACCAGGAGAGGAGGTTTTGTGGGTTAAATCAGGACAGTCCCACAAAACCCAGGAATGTTGGGAGGTATGGCTTAGTGGCCATTTTGAAAAAGAGAAAAACTTTACAAGTGTGTTCCTAATCATCCCTAGATCATAAGACATAATACACACACACAACTCAGTTGGCAACTCTGTCAGGCCCCATCATCACATGTTTACATATAACATACACATAAGCCCCCATATAAGTGTATGTATCTCTGTGTCTGGTTCACAGAGGATGTAAGTCTCTTACAACCCTAGCTAAAGAGCCTTAGCTCAAGTGTAACAGCTTGTGCTTTTAGATCTAGAGGTTCTTGGTTCAATCTGTGATGTATGTCAGCTAAAATTGTGCCCATCAGACTGTTGTATATGATGAACAGAAAAGGAAAAGATTAAATAAAGAGCAAAAAGAGACAATGTGATTACATTTTTCTAAAAGGAAAAAAGCATAAAAGACAGCTAACACACATAAATACTTTCCTAATATTACTTTTTGCATAGCTGCATAGAAGGGGAAGTGGTCCACATGAATGTGAGAGAAAATGTGTCCATGAGATGATCTCAAATACAGCATCTTAGACAGTGTATTTGCTCGGGCACTGAATTTTTGAGTTATCATGGTGACTCTTTCAAATGCCCCCAGTGAAAGTCCAAATCTATCCCATTGTACCATCCTTCTAAATACTTGTGGTCTATTTTATAGAATTACAGTCCCTACCACCCATTCCTCAAGCCTGCTAGTACAGTGCATAAGAACTATATAGAAACTCATCTTCTAGGTCAAGCTAATTTTGTGAAGTGTTATAAGTCATGCTAAAATTGCTACCCAGCTGGATTCCCCTGTCTCCCACAGCAACCCAAATGCATTCAGTATTGTTCACTGAAAAGAAAAAAAGATCACAAAGGTATGTCATGTCATATGTCAGCTCTCACAAACTGAACGCTTCCCAAATTAGATTTCTTTTAAAATTGTGGTGATGGAGTCACACAAGCATGGAGTGTCACAGTAACCTTTTAAATTTGAAAAGAAAAAAGCCTCTTGACTGAGATGTTATAAGCCAAGATGCAGCCTCCAAGTGAAATTTTAGAGGAGTTTGAAACATCTAGAAGAGTAAATGATAACACAATTGAACGATAAACAGCTCTTTCCATCTACTGTAAGTATTTCCAACATGTCCATCACTGAACTATCGGTGCACAGATATGTCACTGCAATTACTAATTATTAATTTATGAGGTAGCCTAGCAATAAAGCAATAACATGACCACTGATCATTTCTCAAATACCATAACCAGAATTGCATCTCAAAACAGTCCTATTAAGAGCAAATGAATACATCAAGTTAGTGTAATTACTAAAAGCCTTATTATAACTCTGCATAAAGAGCCAGGATCAGCCTGCAGAAATAAACGTTGCTTCCAGTTCTCAGCCTGAGGCCTTAGCTACACTGGCGCTTTACAGTGCTGCAACTTTCTTGCTCAGGGGTGTGAAAAAACACTCCCCTAAGCGCAGCAAGTTACAGCGCTGTAAAGCGCCAGTGTAAACAGTGCCCCAGCGCTGGGAGCGCAGCTCCCAGTGCTGTAAGCTAATCCCCACGGGGAGGTGGAGTACCTGCAGCGCTGGGAGAGCTCTCTCCCAACACTGGTGCCGCGACCACACTCGCACATCAAAGCGCTGCCGTGGAAGTGCTCCCATGGCAGCACTGTACAGCTACAAGTGTAGCCATACCCTGACTGAGAATTGTACAACCAATAAGTTAAGAATGGCCAAAAAAAATTAATGGCTTACCACTCATGTTACAAAAAACAATGTCATGTTGTGGGACAAGTTTTTTAATGCCAGAACCTAACCACACACACGAAAAATTGTCTTCATGTATTTCACCCACTGAATGTGTAAATCTCATATTTGCATTCACAAAAAGTACATCTCTACCTCTAAATAATGCTGTCCTTGGGAGCCAAAAAATCTTACCACATTATAGGTGAAACCGTGTTATACTGAACTTGCTTTGATTCACCAGAGTGCGCAGCCCCACCCCCCTAGAGCACTGCTTTACCACGTTATATCCAAATTCGTGTCATATCGGGTGGCGTTATATCGAGGTAGCATTGTATTTATATATTCAAAAGAGGCAATTTCACAAGAAAATGGCGTGCCTGTGTGTGATATTACCACCAATTTTTAAGAAAACAAATGCCTTTTGTGTGTGAAATGGGTAATGTGCATTTGATGTTGTTACAAGAGCAGTGTTTTTAGTGTCATGGGATAATAATGGTCCTTTGCAAAATAGCAACAGAAAATAGTTTTCAGAAGAGAGATTTCATCCTAATAGTTATTGTGTAATAGCAGTGGCTTTATTCGCCTTACCATGAGGTTCTATGCTATATGTATCATGCAGGTGGTGCTAGAAATGAGATGACAGCACAAAAAAATGCAAAACTACATGGTATATTTTGTAAGCATTTTTTGCATACCAAGGTTTATTTTGATTTGTTACAAGAAAATCGAGATTTTGCCTTTTCCTGTTATATTGTTCTAAAACTCTGAGTTGGTATGCAGGTCACTCACTGATATCCCAGGCTTGAAATCTTAATAATTCTCTTTGGCTAAAACATAATCAAACTTTATTATAAAAATGTTTTGTGGTGAAGTATAATACAGTCAAGTCGACATTTTTTTAAAGTACTGGTAAAAAAAAACAGGGAAAGAAACATACCTACAGTGAAAAATGTGAGTGAAAGGGCAAGGCATACTGCCATTGACAGCATGGTTATTCCTCATCTGATTAAAAAATGACTGAAGTTTCCTTCTGAACCTTTATGATCGATAGGACCTCAAAAATATGTGGATGTGCCTCACACAGATACAATGAAGAACAGGAAGAAGTGATTGTAAATCACTCCAGCTCCATAAATAAACCAAAATGCATTATTTGTTATGAGATGTTGGTATGTGGGGCCCCATGCAAACAGAACAGAGTTGTGTAATTCCCACAAGAGCCAGTATTTCTCCTAAGTCTGTGACACATACAACTTTGGGAACTTTCTCACACAGAAGATACTAACTATTGAGATTTGCCAAAAAGAGAAGAGATGTAGCCAAAGAAGAAGCCAGCGAGAGGTCTCGCTAGAAAGTGGCAAGAGCTAGCATATGTAAAGGGTAATACCTCCATCAGCAAATAGGGACACCTGTATGTGGAATGCTTGCTTCAGAGACATTCCCAGAGATCTTGGCATCCAGCGTAGAGACTGAAACCACAATACGGGGATTCCATTACAATTTTGGGGCCAGATCCTGCAGGGACTTACTCATAAGAGTACTTACTTCTGTTAGAAGTCTCCTGGGGAATACTTATGGTAGGAGGTGTTTGCAGGTTTGGGCTCTTTGTCCTCAGCAACTCAACAGCCCTGCAACATCCCTCTGGGATTTTTAACTTAGCTCCTCTTAATGACTATTCAGCAGTATGAAGAATTAGCGAGAGGGGAAAACAAACCAAGCTGGGATGGAACCGCCCTAAATAAAATGCTAATGAGTTTTCAGTTAATGACTAAACATTATTTCCTGAAAATCAGATGTTTTTCATGAATAGTTTGCCAACAGAAAAATGGGCTAGAATCATCACATTGTGTGTTCAGCTCTAACACAAGCATGTAATACGCACTGTTATGGAGAGTTGCTGGGTTCTTCTGTGGACTCACCCTAAGAGCAGGTGTTGAAACCCTGAAGGGAGTTGCTGACTGAGCCCTGTTGACTCACTTTGGCTTGTCGATATGTAATTCAATAGTTCTGAAGAGAAGGGATTGGTCCTCTAGGCAGTGGTGCTGATATGTCACAAGACAGGAACCCTACAGACACCAAGCCTGGGAAATAGGCTTGGGCTGGAGGTTAAGTTGTTGGTCTTGTGTTCCCACATTAATAAAGCCAAATACAAGGAAAGGGGTGAGTGTTGACTCTGCACAGTGTGTATAGTTTGTTCTGGAGTGGAAATGTGACCTGTTTATAGACACGTATTCATCCATATCAGATCACAGAGCTATAACTGTACAACAAACATAAATGAAATCTAGTATAAGAACATGTATCTACAAGCTTAAGGCAGATAGAAAGAACAATTTGTAAACCCTAGCATTCAGGGTATCACACCCATTCTCACAATAAGAAGTCACTAAAGTTTTTCTGCCCTTTAAAAAAAAGAAACCTAAGGGCAGCAAGTATGCACTGTGTCTCTGTTTCTCTATCTGTCTGATGTTCTTCAGTGACCTTTTTTTAATGAAAATATAGCTTTATTCTAAACCAAGTCAATTTCATAGGACAATTGTCTTATTTCAGCCTGATGGGGCCATATTTTGGAATTTAGAAGGTAGTTAGGAGGTAGAGGGCAGCTTAGTGATACATTTCAGCCCAGACTTTGTTGTTTTGAGTACTCACCTGTCAGAAATAAATGCCACCCACCTGCTCAGTAGGTGGGGAAACTGATGAGGACAGCAGAGAAAGGCAGACAGTCCGAATAGCAAGTGAGGGAGACACTTGTCAAGGGACAATAAGTAGCTCCTCCCCCTCCCCCTGGGAGTCTCTGACATCCATTGGCCACCTGGTAGAGAGAGGTGCTCATTGGCCAGCACTCCCCAGCTCCCAGGATTTAGGCAAATGAAGGGGCCATGTGGAGCCTCTTTCAGCTCCATTCCAGAAGGTCACCCTATCCACCCACATTAGGAATGGGAACCCAGCCTAACAAATCCTACAGATCTAGCTAATACCTGTATAGGTGGTTGGGATGCTATTTTTTTCTCCTGTGGGCCAATTTGCAGAAGACCAGGGAGGGATTGGGAAGTTTTTGCCTTCTTTGTAGCACCTACAAGCCACAGTAGGAACACATTTAGTACTTAATTAACGTACTGTAGGTTGGTGTTTATTCGTCACAACTTGTGGACAGTTTCCAGTGCAGTTAAGAGAGTAAAATGAACAGTTCCCAGAGATAAAAGACCTGGGATTTTGGTGATGGGCCGTTAGATTTTGGTGATACCGTGAGATCTTGTGGCCTTTGCAGGGTGAGGTCAGACCTTGTGTCCCTCATAGGCCAAAGCCCCACTCTGCTGCACCCTCTGTCCCGCTCACTGGGGGGGAGGGTGCTAGGACTCAGAGAGAGGTGACTCCTGGGGGGGTGGGGTATGCTGAGGAGAGCCTGGGTAATATGGGTTATATGGTATGGAGCCCTGTAATCCTGACATCAGTAAACCGGTCATATAGTAAGGAGCCTAGTAACCCCCACACTGGAATCAATTAAATGCGTAGTATAATAGGAGATTATGGGTGATGGGCTGGTAGCACCCTTCCCCTGTATTAAAGTTTAATAGCAGTTGAAGCCTGCCGTTTTATTCCATGTATGTGTTTCTCTTCATTTTGCCACTGTGTCCACATCAATACCTCCAGGGGGAAGCAGGTTACCTATAGCAGAAATTAGAGGCCCGATTCTGTGTTCATTAAAACCAGTTGCAGATCTCCCACTAACTTCATTGGACCAGGATATAACAAATCTTTGAGTCACCTACCGATGATGCTGTTTCTCTGGTATCCAGTTCTGAACAGGGACCGAACCTGTAATTCATTTTTATTGGACGTAGCTGCCAAGTTCTGAGAAGCTCCGTGAATGACATTTGTCACAGAAGTGAGTTTGGATTAACGAGCTGAGGATTCACCCCGGCAGAAAACTGAGGATTTTCCCCCTCTCTCCCAAGCTTCTTCTCATTTCATTCCCATTTTGTCTCGCCCACACTTGCCCTCTCTCTTACTGTGCTCCCTCAGTCCTCTTCTCCCATCCCCCAATTTCCCTCTACTCGGTTATACTGAAAACAGGTGTGACAAGATTAATGTAGCTATTCTTCACTCCCCTATGGGAGTAACTGTCTCAAGAACAGGATCCAGGGATTTATCATTACCCTGTCCGCTGCTGGGTAGTGGTAACATCTCTTCCCTGCCCCTGCTCAGAGGAGAGGGAAATTATGCTAAATCTCCTTGAAATGAGACACTTAACACCCACCACCTGGCAGGTGGGTGGTAAATGCTGCATTCCTAAAACTACCACAGTGGAAGCTCACAATCAAGCTGATGGAAGCTTCATTGTAAGTTGAGTAAGGACCCTTTCAATTGTACTGAAGCAATGTGGGAGTTTCACTTCACGCTAAGTAGAGTCTAGCTGCCATTGAGTTCAATCCACTGGATTTCACGAAAAATACTAGTCTTTACATGGTATTTTAACAAATTTCTTCTTTAAGTCAGTGGCTGTCCTAGTGGGCAGAGAGAGGTTCTTAAAGCTAAGAGAAGGTGACATGAGCAGGGCTGGAGCTGTATGAGGCCCAGTGGAACAAAAGGGCAGAGAGCGTAACATTTACTTTTCGTGTTCAAGCACTGCTTAAGACCAAGCAACTAACATTTCTCCATCATGACTGTCTGCTGTCATTGAGGAAGTGACTTGGGAATTAATCTGTTGGTGAAGCATGACTTCACTTTTGACAATCCATGCTGGCTATGTCTAACTCTTCTCTACTTTTCTATGGGAGATATGGCTCAACAGAAGATTTTACAGTAGTAGAAACCCCCTGAAATATGCAATTATCTGTCCAGTACTCAAGGCACAGTTTCCTGATACAAATAACTAGAGCTGGTTGAAATTTTTCTTTTACATTTTTTGATGAAAAATGGCCTTTTTTAAGCAAAATTTTCACGATTTACTGTTTCTCATCAGAACCCAAAATTAAAACCTTTCAAATTTTGACATTTTTAAAATTTTGAATATTCAAGGTTTTTTTACTTCTTCCCCCTCATTTTTCCTTTATTCCTTTCTACCTCTTAATGCAATAAAATGAATGATGTATTTCCCCCACACACACACTCTGGAAAAGATACAAAATGGCACACGGAAAAATTAAACTCTGATATTCGTCAAAGGTGGGGTAAGAAGAGAGGAAGACAAAGGAGGAAAATTTGAATTAATATTTTGTGAAAAATTACCCAAAATGAAAAATTGTTCTATTTCAACTCCTGGAAAATGGAAACAACTTTGACATTTCAATTGTTTTGCTAAGTGTGTTTCCATTTTTTGACCATTATACAGATAACATTGCAAACTACTGTCTACTATTTGTTGAACGGTGTTCGCTAGCAACAGCCAGCCTCTGCAAATATACTAGATCCTTTCCAATCATGCTTTAGATAGAATGTGCCATAGAAATTATATTAATTGCAGTACTGAATTATTTTCTTCAGGCTAAAAAAACAATGTGGTATGATTAGTTATTTAGCGTCTGAATACTATGCAATTACATAAAAAACAGGTGTTTTTTTTTAAAAAATGGAGCCAATTTATTTGTGCTTTTCTTGATCATATCCTCTAACAGTTTTGGTGGTTGGGAGGCACAGCACAGCTTTTGAATCTCGTCAGTTCATTCTTTTCTCTTTTAGGAGAAAACATACATTTCTCTCCTTTGAAGCAAAATGACAGGAAGGGGGGAGGGGGAACAAAACTGCTTGAATACTGACATAATTTCCTTTATGCTTACTGTCATACACTTCTGTTTTTATAACCTAGGTGGATTTTTTTTGTGTATCTATCATGGAAATCCCATTAATTGCTAGGGACTCACCATTTTGATGTAATGTTGTACATAACATATATAAAAAAGTCAATTCTTTGTGTCACTCAAGTTGTAATGAATGAGATTGGTAAAGAGGAAGGGAATTGAAGAATATAGTAGGGAGAACCAATAAAATGTATGTTTTAAAGGACAGCAGTCAATTTCCACTGAACACAGCAGAACATGGGGTGACTGGAGGAAACTACTTACAGCTCTTTGATTCTCTGTCCCACCCCCGGCCCTAGTGCAGGTTAGAACAGCCTTGGGGCTATTCTAATTTGCTTCAACTGGCAACAGTCCCTAAAAAAACATCTGCCAGCTGGTGATAGCAGACTCCACTCCAGCCACTAGTCTTCCCTGTCTCAGACCATGCCACCTGACACCTGCAGTGGCGCTAAGCCTGCTGAGAACTTCCTCAGGTGGGTTATCCCCAGCTACAGAACTACAGAGAGTTTCTGCTTCCTTTGCACATCTTCAGAGAAGGTGGCTCAGCATTTTTATCTTTCAGATTTAAAGTTCCAAGTTAAAAAATGGTACAAAATGCTAACAAAATTAGAATCAAACCCTTTAATATTTTTGCATCCAAACATTTTTGGAAATGTGGCAGTAAAAGAAATGAACAACAAGAGTTTCCTCAATCAGAAGTTATTTCCCTAAGGCTTGAAGATTTATTAATGATATAGTTATTTTTATATAAAACTAAGTATAAAAACAGTACAGTTTCATAATTTTAAGGGCTTGATCCTAATGTTGGTTTAAGCAAATGATTTGGCATTGTCAATAATGATGAAAAAGCTAAGTGATTTCATAATAATGTAGTAATCTTTACTGAAGTCAAGGGAGTGCTGACTAGACTTGTAGCTATTTATGCACATAGCTATTATGTTGTGTGTTTATACTTGGGTTTTGTCACATAGAGTTGCAGTATAATAAGCAAAGAAGCAGAGCTTGCGTTTCCCTTGACTATCTGGTTTTGGTCAGGGTGCGACTGCCTCCCATCATTCTAGCAAAAACCAGAGAGGTCTTGCAGCTGAGGCATAAGACTCAAAGGCAGGAGATTCTGTTCCAGGTTCTATTCTCAGCTTTTCCACAGAATTCCTGTGCGACCTTGAGCAAGTCACTTAATCTCAGCCTGACTCAATTTTCTTACCTATAAATGGTTATAATAATACTCACCTGCCATACAAGGGCACTGTGAAGCTTATTTAACTAATGATTGTAAATTACTCTGAAATTCGTGTCTGGAAGCGTCAGGGGGTCAGTGGGCGTCCGAGACACTGAGTGGCTTCGGGACAGCAGCGCCTCAGCAGCGGAAATCTAAGAGGGCACCTTTTCTGGCAGGTGTAAGTAGCGAAGGTCTCTGGAGCTGTGCTCTCTCTGGTGGCAGCAGTGCCTAGTGATGAAAGTCCAAGGAGCCACCTTCTCTCTGGCAGCAGCAGTGCCTACTGGCAAAAGTCCAAGAATCCATCCTCCCTAACGGCAGTTGTGCCTGATGGCAGTAGTCCAAGAAGTCGCCCTCTCTGGTAGCATTAGTGCCTCATAACATTAGTCCAAAGAGCTGCCCTCTCTAACAGCAGTAGTGCCTCATGGCAATAGCGGGGAAGGTAGGGGAACCCGGCCCCACCATACTCCACTAGGTTCCAACCCAGAGGCCTTCAAAACCAGTTACCCCATTGCAGGGCTCCGTATCCCCAAACGTGTCCCTTCAGTCGCTTCCTACCCTTAGTCTTTGCTCTGGAATCTCCTCTGCTGGTAACAGCTCGTCATCCTCTTCAGTTGCCGCAGTTGACTGGGCTCCTGCAGCATAGTCAGGGTGCTCAGCCTCAATGGTTTGGAGTTGTCATAAGTAGATAGGTAAGGTAAGGGTTAATTTTCTTTTGCCTGTAAAGGGTGAACAAAGGGAACCAAACACCTGACCAGAGGACCAATCAGAGAAAACTGATTTTTTAAAAGTCAGGGGCGGAATTGTTCCTAGGTTTTGTTTCCCAGCTATGAGGAACATCTTTTCTGCTAACTCCTATGTTCTAATATTTCCTAACAAAGTGTGAGACAAAGGCCACAAGGCAAATAGGCTATTATATGCTTTGTGTTGTATTACAAGTGTGTTGATGTACTGGACTGGTATTATGCTATTTAAATCAGACTGTTTCTTCATATTCTTATAAGCAAGAGCTGTTGATCTCTTAATGCAGTAAATTCTGGATTGTTGCTTTTATATAAAGTCTTTTAAACCGCTGAGGTTTTGGGTGGGGTTCTCCGGTGAGGCACAGGAAGGGGGTGGAAAATCTCTTATATAGCTTTACTAGATTGAATGCATCGCCTCAGGGGAGGGATGATCCTCTGTTGCTTAAAAGGAGTTAAGTAACGCTACGCCCAGGCTCACCCAGAAAAAGGGAGACAGCGGGGAGCAATAACGAAAGACAAGGGGAGGAGCGTGTTTCCCGTTGAGATAGGAGACATACATCTCCCACTCCCTAAGGGAGATAGGGAAAAGTTGGGTGACTCGGGAACTAGGAACCCTAATGTAGTCCTAGGTGTGGCAGCGCGAGAACAAAATCCAAGCTGGGTATAAGCTTGGGAGAATTCACAGTAAACACTCAGATGGTGTACGCTAAAGTCCAGATCTGGGACAGACCGTTAACCACATGGTGAGCAGTGTGGGATATAAGAATCCAGAACCAGTAGAGATAAGTCTCTTCCTGCTAGGGAAGCGTAGAAAGGGTGGTTTTAAAGTGCTAGGAGAAAAAACTTTTGTCTGCGCCTGTTTAGCAGCTTCATAGCAGAGTCATTAAAGGACATACAGATCTTGAAACAATTGGACTCTTACCCAGCCAGCAAACGCCACACAGGTGACTACAGTACTTGTGTCGTTCAATTGCCTATCAAACAGAGCCAGAGCAAGTCAATATCAGTGCTAGCAAATCTCAAGAGCAG
>NC_133770.1:187736692-187742786 GCF_003597395.2 Chelonoidis abingdonii | reverse complement strand
AGCGGCCCATAAGGATGAAGCATCATGGGAAGGGGCCATTCCACGGGTCAAGAGGCGGGTCACCTCCTTGAAACGAGTGAGCTGTAACTATTCTCAATAGCCATTTCCCGATTTCCTCACTAAAACCCAAAGGTGGTACCATTTAATTCTCTCAGCCCTGTTTATTCCAGAGACTTACAGTTTTGGTCAGTTTACAGTCCGGGAACAAGGATGCTGAGTGCCTGATGGCGTTCTACTACTGACGGGAAAAAGGAGGCGGCGTGAAGAGGTGAACCTCTCAACCACCCTTTGGGAACGTCTGCGCGGCAACAAATCCAGGAGCTGTGCACCAACTTCGCACATTGTTCTCAGCACTCCAGGACAGACTGAACGGGCCAACCCCACTCCATTGACCACAGGGTATGTCACCCAATCTAGACACCACGCCTACCGGGTGTCCCCTCACGCACAAGCCTTGCTATGAAGCGGGAAGCATCCAGAACATGCTACAGATGGTAAATCCGCTCATACTCCAGTGCATGGGCATTCTCCATGGTTCTGGTACCCAACCAGTGGGGAAATACGCATTTTGCGTGGACTACCGTAAGCTAAATGCGGTGACTAGTCAGGACAATCTAGTCCAATGCCACGCACCGATGAGACTATTGGAAAGTTGGGACGGCCCAGTCATTCTCGTACAATAGACGTACAAGGTGCGGACTGGCAAGTACACTAAGATGAACCTGCCAAGGGAAAGGGTCAGCCATTCGTCACCCATGCAGGGGTGTATGAAGTAACGTATTTACTTCCTTTCGGCTGCGAAATGCACCCCACCTGCCAGACGCGGTAGATGTCTACTAAACAGGACTGGAGAATATGCAGTTGCCTACCTCGGATGATGGTGGCCATTTTTCAGGACTCTGGCCCGAACACCTAGAACACCTGGAAAAGGGTCTTTGACCGTATCAGGCAGGCAGGACTAACTGTAAGGCCAAAAAAGGGTGTCAAATAGGCCAAAACAGAGTCACTTACCTGGCCGACACCAGGTGGTCTGAGGAACCATAAACCCCCTACAGGCCAAGGTGGAGGGCTATCAAAAGTGGCCTGGTACCAACGTCAAAAAACAGGTCCAATCCTTCTTAGCTTTGGCCGGGTACTACAGGCCGATTTGCTACCCACATACAGCCAAATCGCCTGCACCCCTGGACCGACCTGACAAGAAGCCCAGCCAAACTACAGTTAAATGGACTGAGGAGTGCAGGAGGCATTACCCACTTAGGCGACGCTCACGTCTGACCCGTGTACTAAGGGCCCCAGACTTTGACAAAACCATTCCTAGGTAAACCACCGATGCATCTGAGCGTGGTATAGGGAGCAGTTCTCATGCGGAAGACCGGATCACAACTTCCATCCTGTTGTGTTCTCAGCAAAAAACTATCATGAGAGGGGAAAGCCATTGGTCAGGTCAGTGAAAAGGAATGCTATAGCCATTGTGTACGCTTGGAAAAGCTACGCCCATACGTCTTTGGGGCGGCGGTTCCAAGCTGACAAACTGACCATGCTGCCGCTAAAGTGGTTCATACAGCCAAAGGGGAACAACAGAAACTTCTTCGTTGGAGTCTAGCTCTCCAAGATTTTGATTTTCAAATTCAACACATTTCAGGGGCTCTTCTAAAAGTAGCGGATCACTCTCCGCGAGAGGTTCCCGGGACTACACTGTTTTTTTATTAAAACTTTTTCTTAAGATGTTAGAAGTCTTGTAGTTACATCTGACTAGTATATGTAAGGGTGCATGTGTGATTACTCTGTTTAGTTTAAGTTCTGGTTAGAAATCACCTCCGTGGAATTTACACTCGTCTGTTATTTTGGGGTGTGTCAGAAGTAGTAGGTAAAGGTAACGGTCATTTTCGTTTGCCTGCTAAAGGCTCGTGAACAAAGGGAACCAAACACCTGACCAGAGGACAATCAGAGAACTGGATTTTTTAAAACAGCGGCGGGACATTGTTGTACTCTAGGTTTTTTTCGCGTTTTTTCCCAGCTATGGAGGAAACATGCTTTTTCTGCTAACTCCTATTTCTTTCTAATATGTTCCACCAAAAGTGTTTGAGTACAAAGCCACAAGGCAAATAGGCATGTTTATAATGCTTTGTGTTGATTTACAAGGAGGGTGTAGTTGGATGTTGTACTGGGACCTAGGTTTAATTTTGGCTATCTTTTAAATCAGACATTTCTTCATATTTTCTTATAAGCAAGAGCCTGTATTGATCTCATTTAATGCAGTAATAATTGCTTTGTATTTGGCTTTCTTTTATATAAAGTACCTTTAATTTAAAACGCTGGCTGAGGCTTTGGGCGTCGTTTCTCCCGGAAGGGGCTAACACGGAAGGAACAGATGGTGGAAAATCTCGTTAGTATAGCTGTTACTAGATTTGAGGATGCTCGCCTCAGGGAGGCGACCTGATGTCCCTCGTTTGTATTTGCCTTCAAGGGTTTAAGTTACTGCAATTCGCCCAGGTCACCAGGAGAAAGCGGAGGGAGAAAAGCGAGGGATGCAAGATACCGACGGACGAAGGACGAGCTTTGTTCGTTCCCGGTGAGATAGGACAGCACCCAGGGGTTCCTGGGTCGATGGTGGTCCCCCAGGAAAGGTGGTGGTGACTACGGTACTAGGAACGCCTAAAATGTCGCTAGTGGGTGGCTGGCGAGACAAAATCCAAGCTGGGTATCAATCCTGGGGGAGATTCACAGTTCACAACACTGCAGATTTTGTACGCTAAAGTCCAGATCTGGGACAGACGTTTACCACAGGAGTTCCATCAGCTTCTCAGCAGGAGCCTGCATCACATGTCCATTCCCCTCCTCAGCCAGCCCAGATTTGAGTTGAACTGCTTCCTTTTATATGCTCCCTTCACTGACAGCATGCCCAGCAAGGGCATGGGGGTGTGACCTCTGGGGCCCAAAGCAGTTTTCCAACCCCTGCGTCACCGGTGCAGGGTTCATACACCCCACCATAGGAAGACAATGAACAAATGGAAAGCAATACTATTTTTGTTATTTAAAACAAGGTTTTTTGTTTTTGTTTTTAAAAAAAGAGTGTTCCATAGCTGAACTATTCAGTAATTTGTCTTTGTTTCTATAGGTCTGTGGATTGGTGGGAAGGAGTGAGTGTTGTAAGAAGGGTGTGTCTCAGTGAGACAGGATGGGAAAGCAGAAAATATCGCTTTTCAGATGAAGCAGACAGTAGGATCTCTAGTTAGGTGGGAAGGAGTATCCCACATTGGGGCTTGTGGGAGAGTCCAAGAGCCTGAAAGTACCAGGAGACCTGTGGAAAGATACTTGAGATGCCTTAAAAGGGGCCTGGATTTTCACAAAGTGCTCAGCACTCGTCCTCTGAAAATTACACCTTTTTAAAGGTATTCCAAGCTGGGAACACAAAAAAAATGGAGGCCTCCAATATCATTAATCACTTTTGAAAATATTGCTTGTGTACAGAAATGTACATTAAACTCTCAAACTTTCCAGATTTGGGGAGGGCAGGTGTTTATAAGTAAGACCTTTAATGTTACTTTAATAGTTACTTTGTGATTGATTTTTATTTATTTTTTTTTTTTATGCCTCAACCACAACCACCATTGAAAAACATCTTATGCTAGCAAGATTCTCTCAGGCATCAACCACTTGAACTTCACCCCTGCACTTGTACTGCTGCCATTATAACACATAATCCCATCAGATAAGTTAATAAATCAAATAAGGATGACTGAAAAATAAGAAGCCACCTATGAAAAAAAGAAATCTCTAGTGCAGGTTTGTCTCTCTCTGATCTGCAGACATCAGAGCTCGGTGCGAGGTTCCATAACCAGAGGATGCCCTCTGTATCAAGGGAGGCTAGACATTGTAGATCACCCTTCAGATGTCAGGTTAGGCACTCTTCCACCACCTGAGCTCCTGTCTGTGATGATGCCACATAGTCACAGCATGGGGTGGAAACCAGTCCAAGTCATTGCATGGTCACAGCAACACTGGTCAAGCCAGAGAGTAGCCTGTTGAGCCTGGACCAGGATCTATGATCAAATGGACAAGCAAGCAAGTGCACCACTGGACTCCTGAATTTACTGTAAGGGCATAATTTTTGGCTCCTGTGTGGCACTGATCTTCCATGGATGGTAAAAGGCCAGTAGCACACTTATCCAAGCATGCATGAGCTGCAAAAGGATATCAAGAGATGAGCTATGCTGTCAAATTCTGGACCACAAGAATAGGATTCCACCCCTGAATACAAGCAGATCTTCAAGTAGGTGCAGTGTGTCGTTCCCTGTCTGAGAATGGGGCATCAGTCAACTGGAGATGCAAACAGGGGTTGGTTTAATTTGTCACAGCTCTCCAAGACAGACCTTAACAGCAATGGCATCTCATCAAAGATGTGGTGGAGCTACATGTGCTGGCACATGTAGAAGCTGGTATATAATTCAAACAGCCACTAATAAGGCAAGTGGCCAAATTGAGCTTAATGTTAACAAGCTGACTATAGCAGCTGCATCCCCAGACCAGTATTAAGCTGAAGCAAAAACCAGGGCCAATTCAGGTGTATGAAGCACTGAAGGGTCTGTTTCCTAGGAGGTTCCAGGTAGTTTTTGAAGCAAGGTGGTACGGGAGGAGATCTTCATTTTCAGGTGTTCCAGGTGAGGCTGGTATGTCAGGCTACAGTCAGGACTGGCGCTAGAGTTTTTCACACCCTAGGCGCAAGGCCATTTCGCCGGCCCGCGCACCGCTCCCGCGGCTCCGGTGGAGCTGCCGCAGCCATTTCTGTGGAGGGTCCATTGGCTCGCGGCTCCAGTGGAACTGCCGCAGCCGTGCCTGTGGGAGATCCACCGGAGCTGTGTGGGACCAGCGGACCGTCCGCAGGAACGACTGCGGCAGGTCCACTGGAACCGCCTGCCCCCCCCCCAGCAAAATGCCACCCCCCGAAAATCCTGGCATCCTAGGCAATTGCCTAGTTCACCTCAATGGATGCACCGGCCCTGGCTACAGCTGAGTTTTACTTCCAAGTATGTAACAAAACTTGATGGAATGGCAGTAGCTGTCCTTGGACATGGATTGATATGAGCTCATGGGCAAGATGACTGTTTTGCTGAAAACCAGTTGCCACTGTTTCAGTTTCATTGAGAATTAGTCTCCATTGGTGGAAGTAAGTGATTAAAAACAGCCATGTCTTGGCTGAGATTCCCTTTGATCTTGTGGATGTCGTTTCCATTGTCAGCAATACAATTCCAATGTCATTAGCATACATATGCTACTTGACCTGCATTTCAGGAAGGTCATTTGTGTATATATTGAACAAAAGGGGAGCCAAAACCAACCCTTATAGAGGGCCACTGTGGGGACATTTAAGGTGACTGATTTTCTCCCTGACTTGCAGGATGAAACTTTTGTTGCTAGTCATTTCTTGGATGAACTGCCCACCAGCCTATAAAGAATAACTTGCAGCATCTTGGCAGTCAGCCTGATGTGCCACACAGTGTCAAAAGATGCTGTCAAATCAAAAAGACCATGTCAACTTTATTTCCTCACTCAAATACATCTTCTGTGTCTTAAGTCAGGCAACATTCCTGATCTTGGGTGCAACAACCCCACCTGAATCCAATCTGAACACAAGGCAGCTGAGGTCCAACTACGTCACTCATCAGCATCAGGATTAGTCTTTCCATCAGCTTACAGGTAATGCTCATCAGAGGCCACGTCTACACTACGGGATAATATCGAATTAGCTAAAATCGGTTTTATAAAACTGATATTATAAATTAGATTTCATGCGGCCACACTGGGCACAGTAATTCGGCGTTGTGCATCCATGGTCCGAGTCTAACATCGCTTTCTGAAGCGTTGCATTGTGGGTAGCTCTTCCGTAGCTATCCTATAGTTCCCGCAGTCTCCCCACCCCTTGGAATTCTGGGTTGAGTCATTATTGTCGCGGGTGGTTCTGGGTAAATGTCGTCAGTCATTCCTTCTTCCGGGAAAACATCAGCTGACAATCCTTTCGCGCCATTTTTCCCTGGATTGCCCTGGCAGACGCCATAGCACGGCAACCATTGAGACCGTTCAGCTTTTTTTTTTT
>NC_133770.1:187724683-187735135 GCF_003597395.2 Chelonoidis abingdonii | reverse complement strand
GATTTAAAGAGCCCTTTATATCGATATAAAGGGCGTTGTAGTGTGGACGGGTACAGCGTTAAATCGATTTAACACTCTTTAAATCGATTTAAACGCGTAGTGTAGACCAGGCCAGAGAAACCTACACTTTGTCTGTCGCTCTGACCTCATGACATACCCCTACAAACACAATCTTTGAATCTCTCCATTGGCCTCTTGTTTTCCATTGCACTGAATCTGTGCTTTTTGTTGTCATTTTTAAGGTCCTTGACAACTCACTGCTGCCCTCAGACCCCTCCACTTCACCAGTGATGCCTGCCTTGAACTCCCATTTGCCCACTCTTCCCATGGTTACATGCTTTTTTCTAAACTGTCCCTTATACACAAGCACCCTCTCAATACTAATTCATAAGGCCAATACCATCTCCTCCATTAAATCCTTAGGTGTTAGTGTGATGCCTAAAAAAAAGTCAGCCAACTACAATAACTAGGTTGCACAGCAATCAATGAGAGAGGCTATTTATTTTGTAGTAGGTGAAAACAAATTCCAAATCATTTGAACCATTACTTTCTTCACAGAACTAGTCTATGGAAACACACAAATCTTATTACTGTTACACTTTTCCTCCCATCAGCTTGGTCTCCTATTGTTTGTTAAATTCTCTTGTTGCCTCTGCTTGCAATTTAGACTGCAAGCTCTTCAGGACAAAGATCATGACTTCTTGTATGTTTGTATGAACCCTAGCACAAAGAAAACCCTTAAGGTAAATACGAAATAATAAATAATGGTAATAACCATCACCAGTATACATGTCCTATTTTATTTACTTTCTCACAACTTCATAATTTGCAATGTACCATATTACTAGTTCCATTCTTATAGTAGGAGTTTCAGCGCAAAATCCAACAGATAAGAAAGGTTTGCCAAAAGGGTATTAGCTAATGAAGATAACTTCAAATAATCCCCCACATATACAGGAATGACTAACAGGAACATACTTCAGCTATGCATATTATATTGCTAGTAAAACCAGAGATCATATAAATATACAGTATGTATTTACTGAGGGGAAAAAATAATGATCAAACACATAACACAAGGAATTCTGTCAGGCAAGAAGATCAAACACATTTGAGCATGTTATAGCTATTCTTAAATAGATATTTGAGACTTAGTATATAAATGTTGTGTTTGAAATAACATCATCTGACTTCTGTTGACTAAAGTAAATAACCTTTTTCATGCTAGAGAAGAGGAACTTCAGGTTTAAAATCCTTGGAACCTGATAACAGTTTAATTACACTGTCTAGTTGCTCAGGAGTGAGTTACAGGGTAACCAGTGAGTCAGAACAAGAGGACAAAGAACATGTTTTTATTTGTGTACTTGTCTGGGTAACCAATAAGATGATCAGATTCCTGAATCATACAACAGATGTTGTCAATAACTGAGAATGTAGAGGTGAGTTTTTTGTATGTTGGCTTCACATACATTTAACTAAATAACAGTCATATCATACAGTTGGGTATAGTTTTTTTTATGTTGTCAATTATATATATTTTATGTGGGCAATAAATCTTAGGAAACATGGAAATGTTTGAAAAATTAATTTAGTGCTTTAATGCTAAGTTCCTTTAGATCACCAATGCATCTGGGTAGACTTTTAACTTTGTTGTCTTTGAAACACTAATGTCAATAGATTAGATATATGTATTAGACAATTTACATGAAATACCAGTGTGGTTTCTTAAATAATCCCTAGAGTCTCTATACCAGCTCATGCTCTCAGTGACCTTATTTACTATGAGGATGAAAACTTCTCTACAAGGCCAAACAAAACATACAATGTCATTCAGATATGCAATGGAAATTTTAAAACATGTAATATAAACATTTCCATATTTAGAATGCCATCTGGGGAATCACAACAGCATCACAAAGTTATCAGGACATCTGCATTTCAGTGTCATAATGCAATGACTTTGCGTTGGCCCACAGCTATTTCAGGAGGCTTGTGCTCATGCTTAACTTTAAAAAAAATGGCCAGTGAGTGTGTGATGAGTTCTGGGCATTACCAACTCAGTTAGGAACCCTAACCCTGGATGAAGGCTGCTTATGATAGTCTTTCAAAAGTCATCTAAAGTCACTAGTGCTGCTGCCTAAGACCAGCTTCACACTGCTGTGCATTCATTAAGAAGATGGTGAATGGCCCCAGCATGATGGAATAGCTGTGGTTACATGGGAGAAGGAAGGTGTTAGGAGCCTTTGCAAGGAGTGCACAATTCTTCGAGGATTCAAGGCTTCCTGCAAAGCCTGTTTTTTCCCCACAGGGCTCTGAGGATTGGGAAAACAGCACGTGGAGGTTGTAAAGATCTTTAACACATTTTTGGCTGCTGCATTGTGATATATGTTAACTGTCATAGGAGTTCTTAGAATAGTCAGGTTTTATATTTGCATTTTTAAACTGGACCAAGGAATGCCTAGGGCAAAGGATGTCGGCTTCTCTGGAATGAGAATATAAATCAAAATAAAAAACCATGAGTTTTTGGCACAGTCATATATAATGGCCACTTGGGGGAAGAGATCAGAGGATCCAGCATTACTTGGATTGCTTGGCCAACTCATCCCTCAAAGAGGAATTAGGGGTGGGAGAAAGCAAGAGCACAGAAATGGCCACAGAGGCCATTCCCAGCCTTAGATAGGACAAGTGCCTGCACAGCTTTGTACTGAGGGGATCACAGGCTTCCAAGTTTCTCCAGGGGTGCTCAATCCCACCTCAGTCCGAAGCCCAGCCCCCCTCCACTTGTTCTGCTAAGGCCCCACCCACACCCCACCTCTTCCCACTCCCACTGCTCCCCTGCTTTGCCTCTTCCTGCCCAGTTCCGCCCCCTCCTCTGAGCACGCCCTGTCCCCAGTCCTTCCCCTCCATCCCTGCACCTCTTGCATGCCACAGAACAGCTGATCTGCGGCAGGTGGGAAGTGCTGGGAGGGATGGGGAGTTGATTGACAGGACTGCCAGTGGGTGGGAGGTGCTGGGGGGGAAGGGAAAAGAGTTGGCTGCCAGTGGGTGCTAAGCACTCACTAATTTTTTTTCCACAGAGGCAAAAATTCAGCCTCAGGCTCTAGGACCCTGTGAGGTGAAAGAGTCTAAAAAACTGAGGCTGCAGCCCAAGCCCAAATATCTACATTGTAATTAAACAGCCCCTTAGCCCAAGCCCCAGGAGCCCAAGTCAGTTGCCACAGGCCAACCATGGATGTCTAACTGCAGTGTAGACATAGCCTTAGGAGGCTAGGTGCCTACAGGGTTAGGCAGCAGCTGAGTGGAATTTTTGTAGATCACAGTGGAGTCTAAATTGCAAGCAGAGGCAACAAGGGACTTGAGCACCTAGATACCTTTGTGGCTCGCTCCCACATAAAGAAGCCAACACTCTCTTCTTTAAAGCCTCAAAAAGCTGCATTTGAGTAGTGAAGGGTTAGTGCTAATCATTGCTGTTCATATGACCCAGTGGATACTGATTTATTTGACAAAACCACAGAACTCGTTTAGCCTTTCCATTCCTACTAGTAAATCTGAAAGTAATAGGAAATCTTTTATGACAGCTACCTCCAGTTTTACTGGCATGCAGTCAGGGTCCAATTTGAACACATTGCTTTGCACCATACATGCATCAAAGCCAAGACACAAACTGTCTTCCTGACTCATTTTTTGCAATTGTAGAACGCATTATCTTGCCTGCTCAAGAAAGACGTTCTCAAAAGACAACAGTAGTAATAGTTGTCCTAAAAATCAAGAGATTAAACATTAAATTGTGTTACAATTTAGAGAGGAAAAAACAGAGATTCCCTAACTTTTTTTTAAAAAAAATTCCTAATGAATTTCTCTTAGAATGCTTCTCATTTTTCTTTGTGGTGATGATTGACCCAAACATGTTAGTCCCAGCCAGATGATTAGATCACTCATAGTTACAACCTCTTGGGAGAATAAGGGTAGCTTCTTACTAGCCTATTTATATGGGTGGGACTCATGCACCCCACTACTATCCCTCCATATTCTGTATGTTCACACCACTCAAGTCACTGGTTAGGAAAACTACCACAGAGGGGCTTTTCTTCTATTCCTCACAAGTGGGGGTAGATTCCCTAGATGGTGAATTGTCATAGTTGCTGGAGAGGTGCTTTTTTAAAAAAATATTTTTAACCTTCTTTGAGATGTGATTCCAGGTATGGAAGAAGCAGTGCAGTGACTCCACTTCCTCCATGAAGGGAGACTGTGCATTACTTAATGCATGATAAGTAATTTGGCCAAATCATGATGCACAATAGGTTTGTTAACTAATCCTGGAACACGTTAGCAGATTATAATTACATGGCTATTCATCCTGACCATGTAATTTGAATCACTGAAGATTTTCAAAATTCTCCTGGAGAAGCACAATTCCTGCCAATTTTAAAATCTATTCCTGCAGCCGGTTGTTGAGTTATACAAGAGCAAAAAATAAAGTTATTTAAATATTTCAAATGGGGAGTGTGTATTTTAGTTGACATTAGAAAAACTTGAAAAGAGTTAAACTCTCTGAGCTCAAGCTTTCCAAAACCTCTACCTATTGTATTCAATTTAAAGCTAATCAAACAGAGCTAGGTCAGCTCCCCAAGTCCATGGGCCACCAGCTGTGACATCCAATCTTAAGAAAAGCATGTTGGCAGCTTGTCCCGTAGGTGAAGGATCCAGAGTGTACATCAGTACCTCCAGTAATAATCACTCATAAACAGGATGCCCCCTTGTGACGTTCCTCTGGTGTTATCTGGACTGGTGACCTGCTAGGTCACTCCAATCCTTGGCTCCAATCCTTACCCTGCTCTGCTGTGAGAACCCCCACTCCTGGGCTGTTTACGCACAGCCTCTGGCACATAAGCTGCTTGGATTGTACAGCCAAATGACACTAGCCAATATCTCCGGTCCCAAACACAACCCTAGGAACCTCCGTCTTGTAGTGTCCAGTTGTGCTCACTGGAAGCTGCAAGCTTATATGAGTTGTCAATTTAACAAAGAAATTGACATACACCAGGCTTGCTATCCCAAGGGGAGTCTCTGACATGCTTCAAACCAAATGCACTGCTTCAGGTAGACTAAACAAACAAATTTATTAACTACAAAGATATAATCACTTAAAGTCTAAGTCAAAACACAACAAGTTGGATTTGGTCAAATGAAATAAAAGCAAAATGCATTCTAAGCTGATCTTATCACTTTCAGTGCCCTTACAAACTTAGATGCTTCTCACCACAGGCTGGCTGGTTGCCCTTCAGCCAGGCTCTCCCCTTTGATCAGTGCCTCAGTCGCTTGGTGGTGGTGGTGTCTGTAAATGGAGGTGGAAGAGAGAGGAAGAGCATGGCAAAGGTCTCTCCCTTTTATCATGTTCTTTCTTCCCTCTTGGCTCTCCACTCCCCCTTCAAAGTCAGGTGAACATTACCTCATCGTAGTTCCAAACTGTCCAAAGGAAGGGAGGTAACTCACTCGAGAGTCCAACAGATTCTTTGTTGCTGCCTAGGCCAGTGTCCTTTGTTCCTGTGAGGCGGGGCTGGGTCTGTCCCATACATGCCCTCATGAGGTGTGAACTGCCCCTCTGCTTTTGAAGAGTTTTGCCTGGGCTTGTTTTAAGCCATGAGGACACATTTTCAGCCTCATAACTACATACATGAAATTACAATCTATAACATTACTGTAACAACAATGCTCAGTGCATCATGAGCCTTCTGAAGACACCCAACATGACAAACTTTGCATTGGATACCACACAATCATAAGGATGAACATGTAGGGTGTTCCCCTGAGGTAGAGAGCATCAGACCCCGACTTGTTGTTTTTTCCTGTCTAATATCACCACACAGACAGAGGATCCCTGCAAATCTGTGGATACCTGCTTTTCATCTGCGGATATCTGCAGACCATGTTTGCAGATCGGATGTGGTTACAAATTTTGTATCCTCACAGGGCTCTACACACAGGGTGTCTCTAAATCTTGGCCTAAACATTCATGGGACCAACCATTGATTTTGCCACAGAGCCCTCTACTTGCCAAATGATTTGATACCTGACTGGCATTTTCACTAGGCAAATTTTTGTTTGCTTGTTTGTTGTTTGGGTTTTTTACAGCTTTATGAACTGTACCACAATGCATACTATTTTGGTTCTGTGATGGCTAGAGAGCAATCTGAGGGCATGTCTACACTATGGGATTATTCCGATTTTACATAAACCGGTTTTGTAAAACAGATTGTATAAAGTCGAGTGCATGCGGCCACACTAAGCACTCTGAACTTCGCATGCACTGGCCAGGAGGAACAGGAAAAGCCCCGGCAAAGCTTTGATTTTCAGTTTCCTGTTGGGCAGCGTGGGAGCTCTGATCAGCACAGGTGACCACACAGAGGTCATCAGCACAGGTAGCAATGCAGTCTCTGAGAAGTGGAAAAGAGCTCCAGCATGGACCGCATGGAGGTACTGGATCTGATCGCCTTATGGGAAGAGGATTCAGTGCTAACAGAATTCCGTTCCAAAAGACGAAAGTGAAAAAAAATATTTGAAAAAAATTTCCAAGGCTATATGGAAAAAGGCCACACCCAGGACTCAGTGCAGTCAGAGTGAAAGTTAAGGAGCTCAGACCAAGCCTACCAGAAAACCAACAGCAAACGGGAAGTCTGGGTCAGGGCCGAAAACATGGCCACTTCTAGCTGAGCTGCAGCAAATTTGAGGGGCTTGCGCCACCACAGCCCACCCCTGTCCCTGGATTCGAGGGGGTTGTAATCTCAACCATGGCTGAGGATTCTGCGGAGGGGAGGAGGAGGAGGAGGAGAAAGAGGAGGATGGACCTTGCTGAGCACACAGCACTCGTTAGCCCCAACAGCCAGGGCTTTTTGTGACTGCAGACGGAGTTACCGCTCTAGCCTCCCAACCACTAGCCCAAGACAGTGAAGGCCATTGGAAGCGACCTCTGTGAGTGTACCTTTGTAAAGATTAAAAAAAAAGCATGGTTTAAAGCAAGCGGTTGTTTAATGATTATTTGCCACGAGGCTTGAGGGTGCATTTGCCGGCCAGTAGAGTTACAGGAAAAGTTTGTTAACATGTCTGGGATGGAGCAGACATCCTCCAGGGACAGTCCATGAAGCGCTCCTGGCAGGTACTCCAAAAGCCTTTGCAAGGAAGTTTCTGGGCAAAGCAGCCTTATTCCATCCACCATGGTAGACACTTTACCACCCATGCATGTAGCAAGTTAATCGGGGTTCATTGATGACAAAGCATAGCTCGTATATCTCGGGGATTGTTGGCAAGTCAAAAACATCCTTCCTCTTATCTTGCTGTGTTATCCTCAGACAGAGTGATATCGTTCATGGTAACCTGGTTGAATTCAGAATTTAATTAAGGGACAGAGATGGCCATTTTTCCTACTGGGCTGTTGGTTAAAAGAAATCCTTCCTTGCACGTAGCCAAGCAGGGGAGGACGAAGTAGCGACTGAGTTTTTTGCGTTTGCGCTAGCAGGATCTTCCAGCTACCAGCCAACGCGGTGGAGGGGGAGGAAAGAGGGATGTGATTAGCAAGTGATCTTCCATGCATACCAGCCGTTCGGTGGGGAGGGGTAAAGCAAATCATCCTAGAGACACCGGTGGATGTGGGGGTTGGCCTGTCTGCGCTGCATGTTACAGAGAAAGAAGCATCAGAGGGCACTGTGTAATTATCGAAGGCTGGGAGGTCAAGAGACATGGCTTACCATGCGCAGCAATGCGACTGAATTCTGATAGCCCGGACCATGCATCTGTGAGATCTGTAAACAAGAAGCTGGCAGAGTCTATTTCAAATATTAAGATGCAAATGGCAGACCTTGGTAATGAAATCAACATGTGTGCTAGTAGTAAGGTAATAGTGTCTGTTACTAGTTAAAGAAGTATAACCATTGTTCTGATAAAATAGTCATACTTTAAAATCACGTTCCTCCTTTTTTACTCCCTCTGCAAGCGTGCCACATTATTTCAAGCTATCCCGTACTCCAATCCCAAGGCTATCTTCAGTAAGGTGAGAAAAAAAGATGCGAGACGAATAGTCTCGGAAGAAATCATGATAGTAACCCACAATGCAAAGAGCTGCATCTGAATGAGTGAACAGACGTGGTGTAAATTTACAGGAAAGATGCCAGTGAACGTGAAGGACAAGGAGGACCCAAACGTGAGTGATAGGAGGACGAACGGTGAGGAGATGGAAGGAAGCTCGAGGATGAAGGTGCGGCAGGAAGACGAAGTTAGGGCAGGAAGACTGAGCGTGGCGGGAAGCAACGCTGGGAAGCCGCCGCCTGATCAAACTATATCCTCGCACTCTGGTGGATCTTCAGGAAGAGCAGCGGTCACAGAGTGCCGCTGCAGCCCCCTGTTAACCACCCTCACCCCTCAACCATGTTCCATATCTTCCTCACCCAGAATGTAAGAATCGTGGGAAGCTTCGTCACAGCCATCCACCCCCGTGAACAGTCCAACCAAAAAGCTGTCATACATTGAAAATGTGTTAATGCCTTTCCTTCCATCCTTCCTCTCCCCCAAACCACACCGGATCCTTGTCAGTTCTCTGCTCGGTTTATAATTACTTTTAATAATGAATACATGATTTTAAACAAGATAGTGACTTTAGATTGTCCTTAAGAAGGCGTAATTGAAGGGAGGGTGTGTTGACTTTACAGGAAGCGTCAATCAAGGGTGAGGGGGTTTCAGTCAAAGGGAACAAACACAACATTAACCTGTACCCTGGCCCAGGATCGAAGAAACTCATTTCAAAAGCTTCTCTCAGATGCAATCACAGCTTCCTGCATCTCTCTTTTAAAATTCACCTGTTGTCTAGGCTGCATAATCAGCGCCAGGTGATTTCCCTCAGCCTCCCACCCACCGTAGAATGTCTCCCCCTCTACTCACCAGAGATGTGGAGCAACACAGCAACAGCAAATAACAAAGGGACATTGGTTTGGCTGAGGTCTGAGCGAAGTCATAATGTGCGCCAGGTCACCTTTAAATGGCCAAATGCAACAATTCTCCCCCATCCTCCACTTGCTCACCTGTAGTTGAAAGCCTCCTCGAACCCACTGTCCAGGGCTGCCTGTGTATGGCTTCATGAGTCCATGGCAATTTCAAGGTTGGCTGGGGTCACCCCAGGAAGACGATAGCATTTTCAGACATCCTCAGCTGTTATTTCTCTGGTCTGGGAAGTAATTATCTTGCTTGCAGCAGTTTAAACAGAGCAGTGCTTCTGAAGACACGGCGTCATAACCCTTCCTGCCAGCCCAGCGTAGGATGTGTGGTGAAACATTCCCTTGTGATCCATCCAGTGCTTGCAGCACCATTGAAAAGTACCCCTTGTGATGTATGTACTGGGTGCCTGACTGGTGCTGCCAGTGCCAGATCTAGGGATATGGGTTACATCTATGCCCCTCACAGTTTAGGCGAATCCCAAGTTGCAGGAAAGCCATCCCACTATGACCTCACATTCCCAGAGATCACAACGCTTTCATAAGCAACGGCTTAAGATCGTGCAGTTATGCTAACTTGCATATCAGAGACAACGCAGCCCCCACAGTAAGACTGTGCCCACTCATCATTACTTAATTCCCGACTGACCGTAGCTGTCTGGCGTTGCAAAGCTTCCGAAGGGCTATATCCACTCGTTTCTCCCACTGTGAGGCTGCCCATCGAGTGTATGTATGGCACTTCAGGGCAGGGAAGCAAGTCACAAAGTCCAAATGGAATGCCCTTGTACCGCATGCCAAAAGTTTCCGCACATGCGAATCGTCCACACCAGTGCAAAACTATGCGGTCCCAACCGAAGTCTGTAGCTGTTTCCCGGGCCAAAAAATCGGCAGTTCAATGGACTAGAACCTGCCCCATTACACAGCCAAATGGATCTTTCCCAATAAGCGCACGGGCCCGCGTTTGAGAAATCTGTGACCATGTCATGCATCACTCTTGTCGCCGGCGCTGACCCAATAGCCGCCGCCTCCTCCTCGCCTGGGTTTGCAGGTCCCAAGTTCAGGCATAGACGCCATGGAATGGTGCAAGATGTTTACAACGTCAACGATTCGGTCTTATCTGAGCGCAGTTGGATCCATGCTTGCCTGTGCTATTGGCGTCTGCCAACAGTTCACCCAGAAAAAAGGCGACAAATTGTAAATTGTACTGACTGACTTTCATGAAAGGAGGGGTGAGGCTGTACCCAGAACCACCCCAGCGACAATGATTGTTTGCCCCCTCAGGACTGGCTCGTCAACCAAATGCCAGGGGCGGGAGACTGGGACGGGAATAGGCACTATGCTACTTGGAAGCTCCCCAGTGCAAACGGCTCCAAAATCAACGCTAGCCTCGGACCATGATGGATACGTCGAATTAATGTGCTTAGTGTGGCTGCATCACTTCTTATACAATCTGTTTATCCTCTCTCCTTTTTTT
>NC_133770.1:187689491-187719539 GCF_003597395.2 Chelonoidis abingdonii | reverse complement strand
TGCTGTCCAGAGCGGTCACAGTGGTGCACTGTGGGATACCGCCCGGAGGCCAATACCGTCGATTTGCAGCCACACTAACCCTAATCCAATATGGTAATACCGATTTTAGCGCTACTCCTCTCGTCGGGGAGGAGTACAGAAACTGATGTAAAGAGCCCTTTATATAGATATAAAGGGCCTCGTAGTGTGAATGGGTGCGGCGTTAAATCGGTTTAACGCTGCTAAAATCGGTTTAAACGCGTAGTGTAGACCAGGCCTAAGTCATCACTTGCGCCATATTTAATCATTTAGGGACAAGTAGAAATACAACAGCTGCCCTTCTCTTAGTACAGGCTGAATCAAATTTGTGCTCTTACAGTTTTCAGGTGACTTCATAACCAAAAAACAAAGAGCAATATCTCGAATTCTTTTGCAAAGTGTATTTACATATACCCACATTGGACTAATTGCTTTGCTGGTGGAAATTGTCAGGCATGACCTCAACTGTATATAGGGAAACAGAAATTGTAATGTCCTTGGTAATCATCTATTTACTGTTATAAATGTGAAACAAGGAAACCCGCTGCTGTAAGAAGATCTCAATAGTCACAGTTTTTACTGCAATTCTAGCACTTTGAGGAAAAATACTGTTAAAAATCTAAGCTAGTGCTACCCTTTGACCACTTAGTTACAGAATGGATGAATGTGATTTGTCAGACTGTTACAAAATAGGCCTGTATAAGAATGCTGGTCAGATTTAAAGCAAAAATGTCAAAAAAATGCAAGGAAAAGGGTAAACTCAGATTTACACTGCAAAAGCAGTACAGTCTGGCACTAATCTGCCACATACACACACCAGCAGGAATAATTTTTATGGTCAATTCTGAATGGGGCCATTTGCAGGGTAGATGTGTACACAAATAAACATGTCCATGGCCTCAATGCAAAATGATCCTCTGCAGCTCTTATCATGTAGGACCTGTAATGTGACCTTGGTGGGACTTGGGAGGAGCCACAAAAGGGATGGACAACTTTCTCACCATGCTCCCATTGCTGGTTATTCTGGTGGGCTAATATTATGCCCAATACCTGGCTAGAATTTGTTGTTCTTTGTGGTAAGATACAACCCTCTTTTGGATAATAGGTATTTTGAATAAGCAAGTTTTCAAGTTCCATTGAGAAGCATACATCTTCTGACATTAAAATAGTTCAAATAGATTCCGTAAGTGTATACTCAACTTCATGTTACATTTCTTCACAACCCAAAATATTCAGCTTGGAGGCTGAATTTAGGGTACAGAACAATCTTACAAAGAGCTAGGGACAAGTCATGCCCTCTGTGGGAAAACACTACTGAAAAACCAAGTAACTTTAAGGGATTGGGGACTGTTTGATAGCATGTAGTCAGATCCCATGCAAGATAATTCTGCCATTGGCAACCATTATTTATTGAGGGAAATCTCCATTTGTTTGTAGGGCTGGTACCACAGAGTGACTATTTCGTGACCAGCCCTTCAATTTCATTAGTTTTTTCATTGTTTTTATCTCTTATGCAGGCAAAAAATGGCCCTTAGTCTTTTATACAGCTCAGTAGTCTACATGCTGTTCTCCACAAGCTTTTCCTTAAACTTATTGACAAGTTTCAGATGTCAAATGATAGTTTATTAGTTTTGGTGCATAGTCTTAGGCCTCCCTCCTCTGAAAGAGTAAAGCAGTGGTGAGCACTGAAATCTGTTTCCTACAATGAATGTAATTAAGTGATATTACAATATCTAGTTTCAACTTGTAACACATCCGTCTAACATTAATCATTTTCTACAGTACATCCGTATCAGTGAAGCAACATTAGGACAACTGATGTATAGCAAGCACGGAAAAATCCCAAGAGGGCGTACAAATGATAATACAGATGCAAATACTCTCTGATGCCAAGCACTATTTAAACTGTGGCAATGAGAACACTGTTCTGCTAAAACTTGTACAACAGCAGCTCTGGTTTCATGAATTTTCCTACCAAAACAGTGCTTTTTATTTTAGCTTCACACACAACAGTATCAGTAAAGACTGAAATAAACACAAAAGATGAAATTCTTAGCTAAAGTAACACAGCTCACTTCAAAGAAGCTATGTCAAATTATACAGCTGAGGATCGTTCGCCACTGCCTTGCATCTTGAATAATGATTGACACCTGTAAAATAGGTGTAAAATACTACCAAATCAGAGTAGTAATATTTTAAACCCCCTTTGTATAGGTGTGCCAATGACTCCCTATGGTGTAAAGCAATGGAGATTCAGGCCTCATAATCTATGCTTTACTGAAAATACAACCACTATATTGGAAAAGAAATCAGATGGGGTAGAACAGACAAACAGAATGAGATGTAAAAGTATACCGGCCTTAGGCTAAATTGCTTGAAATTGGGACATGAAGGAAATTTGAACAAACAGTGATCAGGAAATTTGAACAAACAGTGATCAGGAAATTGCATAAAAATACTGGATAAACCCGGTCAGACTAGGATATATAGTGGCTCTAAGATCCCAAATATAATTTGTTTATAGGACAGCAAAGTCCATTCTTTCCTTTACTTAAAGGCCATGATTTTGTTTTTATTGAAAATGAAAGAAGATAGTTATATATCAGTATAGATGGCTAATTACATCATCATTTAGCTATTGAATTACTGAGAGTAACATGTAAGAGAGAAAATACCTTAGATTTTTCTTAGAGAGACAAGGTGGGTGAGGTAATATCTTTTTTTGGACCAACTTCTATTGGTGAAAAAGAGCCAAGCTTTTGAACTTATGCTGAGGTTTTCTTCAGGTCTGGAAAAAGTACAGAACCCAGAGTGTCACCTGAGTGTTAGATTTTTACATGCAAAACACTATATTCTACTATTACACTTTATATTAGTCTAAACAGCCCTCTAGTGGTCACGTTTAGAGTTCTTTATCAACTATTTCAAGTGGTAAATGACAACCTCCTTGCAAATTTGTATTTACTCACTCTCTTTAAATGAGGAAAGTATCCTTAGTTTAAGGATGGGAAACTAGATTGTAGACATTAGGGTATAATAAATTTGTATAATGACTTTGCAAGACTAGACTTTGCAAGGTCTCACCTTATATCATCAAATCATAGAGGCTATCTATACTCCAGAATATTATATATTCATATTGTATATGATTTCATGGACACTAAGATAGTGTCCTTTTTAAAATCACATCCAAGACTATATAATTATAGAATTAAAAATGGACCTTAATCAAAATATCTCTCTCCATTTGGGATCCAGAGCCACAACTCCTCTCTTGGAGTCAGGCACCTAAGCAAGAATGGCAGCAGTGCAGGCCTAACTCCACACATAATGGCCTGCCTGGGGGAACAGAAGGAGAACAACCCCCTCATAACCTTTACCCCAGTGACAAGGATACTCACCCAGGCTATGGAGAGACCACAGTTCAGTTCCCCCCTCTTCTTGTTGAGGATCATGGGTTTACCACCTCTTAGGTGAGTACCCTAACCACTGGAATATGGAGCCGGGGCATAGCCACACATGGGCCTAGGTGGGCCACGGCCCACCCACTTAGCATCCAGGCCCACCTCCCAGCCCGACTCTGCTCTGGCCCTAGTGCTAGACCTGCCCAGACCTGGAGGATGCTGCATGCCAGGTGAACACAACACAGCCCAACCGGAGCAGGAGGGACAACAGTGGCACAGCAGCGGAATGCTGGACAAGCACGCTGCATGCACACTGCAGCAGGAGGAGCCGGGCCCAGCATGGGATGGTGAAACAAGGACGGGTGTCAGGAGCCATGCGCCCTGGAGAGTGGCGTCTCCTCCCAGAGCTGGGTGTGCGTGCAGGGCCACAGAAGGCCCCTAGCCAACGCTAGGGTGACCAGATGAGAGGGAGAAAATATCGGGACACATGTGAGGGGGTGGGGGTCCACCAGCAGAGCAAAAAAAAGCAAAGCATCAATGGGGGGGAGCAGAAAAATCAGTATTACTTATTCTAAATTTGTCCTGATAGGAGACCTCTCAAGTGATCACTCTAACTACTGGGGTTCAGGGATATTCTGATGTGGACTTTCCCAGTCTCTCTTGTTCAAGATGTTCCACTTTGCATAAATCAAGAGCTGCTGGCGGACAGAGAGAGGGAGAGAGAGAGAGAGAGAAGGAAAAACAGGTGAATGTTGCTGGCAGAGCAGAGAGAGAGGGAGAAGAAAAAAAAAAGGTGAGTGCTGCCGGCGGAGCAGCAAAAAATAATAAATAAATAAAAAGGCAAGTACTGCGGACATTTAGGTGTTTTGACACTGAATGTCTTGCAGCACCTAATTTTTAGGCACCTAGAAAACCATAGGAACAACGCTAGGGTTGCCAATTTTTGGTTGGACATACTCCTGGAGGTTTCATCACATGACATAATATTTAATTATAGATTAATCTTTAATTTCTGGAGACTCCAGGACAATCCTGGAGGATTGGCAACCCTAAGTGATCCACAAAGCCTGAGTTCATTGCCTAAGCTCTGCTAGGGTTGCCAACTTGGTAATATTTAAAAACCGGACACTCCAGCAGGAGTGCTGGAACCTCACCTGCCCTACCTTTTCCCCCTGAGCCTGTAGCCCTCCCCTACCTTTTCCCCTGAGGTCCCACCCCGATCCATTCCTCTTCCCCTCTCTCCCTCTCACTTGCTGCTTTTCCCTTCCCAGCTGGGTCAGGAGAGATTTTCCTGTGGAGCTGGGGCTGGGAGCTGCAGCTGCCCAACAAAGGCAGAAGGCGGCCCCAGATGAGTAGGGATGCCATGGGTGATGACCCAGCACCTCCCATCTCTCCTGCTCACAGTAACCAAACTTTGGGTGTCCAGTCAGTTGATCTGACCAGACACTGAAAACCAGACACCTGGCCACCCTAGGCTCCCTATACAATGAACGAGAAGAGACAGTGCCTACACTGTGATCCAGAAAGCCAGTACACCAGGCAGGAAGCTACCCAATGGAAGATGCTGGTGAGCAGGGCCAGAGTTCCATTTAGGCACAATAGGCACGTGCCTAGGGTGCCAGCCTTACCTCTCTAAAATTGTGTGCAACATGAAGGTCAACTGTAGGCAATAAGATGCTGAATATGCTGTGCTTAGGGACATGTAAAGTGTAAATCCGCTCCTGCTGGTGAGAGGGGTTCTAAGTCCCAACCCCTCCAAGTTCAGCACCTCTCTCTGCTAGCAATCCATGAACTGGGGGAAGATAAGGGTTTGGCCACCTAAGTTCCATGTGGGGCCCAATCCAGTGGGTGCAATCAGAGGGCTCCTAACTCCACATAAGAGCTGTGGAAGGAAGACCTCCCTTAAAACCTTTAGCACAGTGGTTAGGGAACTCACCTGGGATGTGGGAGACAGCCCCTGCCAGTTCAATGCCTCCCTCTAGCTGATGAGGAGAAAGGATTTGCCCTAGGCTGTGCCACCTCCCAGGCAAGTGCCTTAACCACTCAGGTATGAGATATTCTGATGTGAGTCTCTCTCAGTGTCTTCTGTGGAAGTTGTTCCACTTTAATTACATACTTGAATAATTAAATATTAGTCGAGCCAGACACATTGTTAGAGCAATTCTGTAGCCCACTGGTTAGAACACTCACCCGAGAGGCAGTAGATGCTTAGTCTGTGGTAATGGTCCATTTGGTGCACTTGACTTACAAATACAGCCCTGATGAGGTCATCTTATTTTCTGATTCTTCACAGGCACTGTGGAACATTCCACTGCCTGGCCACAAACACTTCAAATGCCTCAAAAACTCCAGAAGAAAGTTTTCTTACTGAGAAAGAAACATAAGTTGAACATTCACCTTGGCCTCCATTCTGAGAAAAAAGGCTTGGAAGTAGCATCAGCAGAGGAATTATGGAAGTTTCCCAGGAGAACATGGGAGTTTTACCTCTTCTGTCACAATTCCTCTGGGTGCCATGAGGTATTCCACAGTTCATTTTGAAACCTCCAAGAAGCCATTGCTTCCAGGAGCTGTGCCTGGAACTGTAGCATGTTTGTACTTAGAGGGCATGGCAGCTGAAACAGTGAAGAGAAACAGTGTTTGCAGAGGTCAAAAACTGTAGTGTCCTGGAACAGCATGACCAGGATGGACGCTATGCTTACACACTAGTACTATCCCTCCAGTTTAGTTAGGAACAGTTCAAATTCACTAGTGCAGATTTAAATTTAAATTCTTAACCTTAACATTGCATTAACCTTTTTTTTTTCCCTGTAGCGTTCTTATCTATGAGTATGACGTAATGCCTTTACTTGGAATCCTCACCTACGCTGAACTTAACCACTCTCTCTGTGTCCTTATGGCTTCCCAGCACAAGGGTCATTTCTCTGGATGCGTCAAAGGTTGTTCTTTAATAAGATTATTCAGGAACTCGCAAGGGTGGCTTTTCAACTCATTTTTCCACTCTTCCTTATAATGCTTACTATTTCTTAACACCCATTGCATATTAATCGCAGCTGTGAATGAATAAGAATTATAACCTTGCAATGAATTAAAATTTCACACCTTTAATAGTGGTATAAAGATTGATGATAGGTTATTCTAACTACTTTTTTACCTTGGTAAGAGGTTTTGAGTCTAAAAGTCTGATGACAAAGATATCCCCTGTGACAAGAATGATATTTCCTTCCAGGATGCTTTATAATATATTGAAGATTACTGCTTGGGAGCAAATATCCTTTAGAATTCAGTACAGCCTAATGATACATTATGCATGACCAGCAATATAGCTAAAATCATGGGATTAGTAACATAACATGAGCCTTCATCTTGTTCCTGTTCAGTAAGCCAGAGACATGAAAGGGTATTTAAATAACTACTTTTTCACTCTCCTTGATGGAAGAATGAGCAAGAGAGACACTATCTTAGCACCCAAGCTTTTATTTAAAGGATTCTAACTGCAGGGATCTGGGAGGCTACATGTGTGTTGCTTGTGCTTTAAGTAGGATTTGACTCATTTTAGTGTGGAAAATGAGAATTCAATTACCTGGATTATGTAGCACTTCTACAATAGCTTTCAGACTTTCATCTTCCTAGATTTAATGCAAGTTCATTATCAAAATGTAAACCAAATTATGTTTCCCATAATATAAAAATATTTATCATGCCATAAAATGGAGGAATAATATATATAGTCCTGGAGTGATTACAAGTCTGTGATAGGGCTCTGCTGTGGTCATTAACCACAAGATCAGAGCTCACAAAATTTATGAATGGCTATAGAACCAAAAAAGTAAGCTTGTATACCCAGAGGAAATTCAGTTCTACTTTATAACTATTATATTTTTACAATGTAAATTATGGTAGAGTTCACAGATTCATGTTAAGATTCTCAGGCACTTCTCCTATTCCTGAAATCTCTGTTGGAAAATGAAAGATTAGTATGAGCATGGGAGAATGTAGACTGATGCTAGAACAAAAGAATTATGATGTTTCCACATGATAGATCAGGATTTCTGTTTTATTATATGAATTATTACTTTCTATTAGCTGTTAATTCTCTAAAGATCATGATATAGAAGAGGGAAAATAACTCTCTTTTATGATGAAAAATTGTAATAGCTAACATTCCACTTATATATTACATATTTAAACAAGAATTAGCAGTTGCTTTTCAGAAGGAGAAAATCATTTACAAGAATTAGTAGAAAATAATTTACAAGAATTGCTTTTTAATATTTATTGTTCTACAGATGAAGAAAAAAAATAAGTAAATAAAGTATTCACTGTTTGAAAGAAGTCCTATAGGAGAAAAATAGTCTGAGGATGGAAAGCCATGGAGACCCTTAAAAAATGAGTGGTACATTTTCACAGACACCTTTTTTTACCCCGGGCTGCTTCCCCATTCAAGTGAATTGCCTATGTAGTACCATGGAGATGTTAGTATAGCTCAGCTGAGTGCTTCCAAGCTGGTAAAATCACGTCGCTTCAGTGGAAATGTACGGATAAACCCATCCCATGGAGATGCACATTTAATAGAGGTGACTACAGTACTGAAAGAAATTATAAAGATTCCAGAGCCTCAGCTGTACGTTTATGCAACCGCCAGTTGGATCTTAAGCAAATGAACACTTGAAGCAGTGACAAAAATCATTAAACAACTACTGCCACAATTAATTAATAAAATACTTTATTCTGCAAGGTCTCAGTTCAGCAATTCATCCTTATTCAGCACAGTACTTAGGCAAATGCTTAAATTGTTCCATGGGCCCGACCCCTAAACATAGGAGTAAATGCTTAGTGAACAGAGGCTTAAGCCATTACCAGTTAGTGAAGACAGATATTAAGTAAATCAGTGAAGAAGGGTCAAAATCTTTACCTTCTAGTTCCAAGATCATTTCTTGTTGATTATGAAATCAAACATTTCATAGATTACACAAGAAAGAAAAAAATCGAGCTCAGTGAAGCTTTTAGTTTAATGCTTTCAGTAATAATAGTGCCATTGTCTTTCTTGTGCAATAATTTATTAAACAAATTATACATTTGTTTTATGCTATAAATATAGCAAATATTGCAAATCATAGGATCAAACAGTTGCTGTGAAATTAAGGGAATTTACACAAAATTAACAAAAGATTGGGTAAATTAAAAAATTGTAGGAGGTAAGAAACAGAATTGTTATAATATCAACACCCCCACCTCCTTGAAATACTAAGGAACTTTAAAGATTTTTTTTTTAAGTTATGATTAATCCTGTCTAAAAAGAAAATTTAGAAGGATTTCACAGATTGACTTTGAAGGGTTATATTGGTCCTCCTTCTCGAGGTTGTAGAAGCAAGATGCATATGCTGTTAAAATATATATTATTCTGCAAGGTCAGCAATGAACTCTGCAAGATAGTATTTGAAAGGAACATTTTCAAATACCTTCTATGACTTGATATTATACAGCTGTTATGAAGTCACATCTCACAAATGCAGGTTTCATTTTAAATTTGACACAGCCCAGAATTATCACCAAGTTTGTACCCTGGAATATGAAGAATTTTAAATAAATACATGATGCTATTCTCCTCTTAAATACAATAGACTGGGAAAAGATGGAAATACATGCTTTAGAGAACTGTGCAAGGTGTTTCTTGAACCAGCAAATAAAGTAAGGAAGCAGATTTCTTTCACCTTAAAAGTGAAATCAATTTAGGATGAATAGGGTAAGTAATTTGTTTATACTGTAATGTAAAGAGAAAATCAGTAGTAATAGGAATCCTACAAAGACAAATAGTGCTCCATTTTTTAATTATTTTAAAATAAATTTCTTTAAGTAGAAGTCATTGTCCAGATCTAAACCCACTGCTGTCTGTTTCAAACCCCAAATACTACATGAGCAACACTGTGTTTTTCATTCTCCTCTTTCCAAAAGACATTTCAGGGATCAGAAAAAAAATTTTCCTATCACTGATCCAGGACCAATGCTAGAAAAAGTTAAGTTTACTGGTCCTATGAGCATTTACACTAGTGTCCTCAAATGTTCCTACCCCTTGAAGACCACATAGTATTTTAAAAGCATGTTACTCTGATTACCAACTTGGGGTGGGAGGGAGTTCTTCCATTTCAGTTGAAACATAATTCTAGCAACAGATATCTTATGAATCATTTGATATCATGAGAAACTCCAGCTATCAGCTTTCCAACGATACAGAGCATTCATTTCTAGCCACAGCAGCTCTTTAAGCAGCAGCCACTAACTCTTAGCAGAATTCAAGTGGGACTCCAGCAATACTACACTGAAATGGGAATGAAATATGTAATTTTAAAACCTAACATCTTCTAGGGCTTATAATAATAATTATATGCCACTGGGAATCTATAAATCAAAGCCTTCTGTCTCAGAAGATGTGCGTGTGGTATCAGTCTTCTAAATGGGCCCTGCTTCTTGGTCTAGCAGTGGTTTTTAGCACTGGTCCAGAGGCTGATTAGAACAGGGCACAGATTTCAGACCAGTGCAATTTTCGTTCGCTTCATACACGTTCCTCCTCATCAGGGCTGGCCCACAACATTTTGGCACCTCAGGCAGGGAGCCATGCCCCCTCGTTTCGGCCAAAACTCTGAAAAGTCTCATTTCTGCCTTCTTTCTGTTCTCCTCCTCTCATGGTACTGCTTTGCTACCTACCCCAATAAAGGAGAACTAACAACTTAAATGCCTTGTTCAAAAATTTTAAGTAACACAACTTTCAAATGCCTGAACAGCAAATGTAACTTTTTTTGTCTGCATAGTAAACACTGACATTTTTATCTGTTTGAATAATGAAAGTGGTGCTTTCCGTGCCTTCTTGCTTGCAAAGATTTGAACCGCTTCCTGCTGAAGGTCCACAGTCTGGGCCAGCTCATGCTCTATTGAGATGGTTGCAAGGCTGACCAGCCTCTCCTGTATCATTGTGGAGTGTAGCTGTGTTTTTATTAACTTCAGCTTGGAGAAGCTGCGTTCTCCACTGGCAACTGTTACAGGAAGTGTTAGAAGTATGTGCAGAGCAACAAAAGCATTTGGAAAGAGAGTGGTCATTTTATTTGTGCACATATGCACATTTATTCCAGAATAGCCTTTGGAGTTGATCCTGCTGAAATGTATCTTGAAAGGGCTTTCAGTTCATCACCTAAATTACTCATATCAATATCGCATGTCATCATGTGTCAACACGCTCTAGTGCCTTGCATTGCTGGTGTAGGACTTCTTCAGGTATAGTGAGGAGTTTTGGATTATCATACAACATCCCAAATATACTGCTGTGTTCCTTGAGCTGCATGAAACTTTCTTCAACTGACAATATTGCACAATCTAGCACCCATTTAAAGAATTCAACTTTGAATTGTTGTTAGGGGTCTCTTATGAGATTATCCCATGCCTCGTAATCAAAATGTCATCTTCTTTGGTGACTCTTGTATTCTTGAATGGGTGGGAAAATAGCTTCGCTGTGAAGTTCCTCTGCCAACTTCTGTGCAAACGTTTTGAAACCCCTCATCTGACTGGTAAGGCTATAGGTATGACTTTGCTTTGTCCAGTTGTTCCATTGCTCAACACCTTGGAGACTCTTGCTTACAACATTTATTTCAAACTGTATATCATGCCACAAAACTAAGCCACATAGAAATTTGAAGTTATGTATGTTTCTGGTGATTCCATTTCCCTCTGCCACTGTTCTCCCACGAACAGTTCCTATCATAGCATTATCCTCCATAATAGCAACTATTCATCATCAATCTTCCCAGTTTGGTGTTTGATAGGCTTTATCACCTCCACTTGACTTTCCCATCGTATGACACTCAGTGGTTTCAGTGTCAGAGAGGATGTTCCCAGATGTTGCTTCAAAATTTGCCATCAATGAGTTGATGCAGAGAAAAATACACAGATGCTTTGAATTACATTAAAAAAATCAGCAGCCTGACTAGAAGCTGATGCTGCATCACTGACCACCAAGTTCAATGAATGAGAACTGCATGGGACAAAAAAAGCTCGAGGGGTTAACTCTCAGATCCATGTCTGCACTCCTCTGTTCTTTCCTCTCATGTTGGGACCATTATCATAGCCCTGACTTCTCATGTCAGCTATCACAATTCCTCTATCTTCCATCTTTCTAAGAAGCACATTTGTCATACCAGCTCCTGTAGTATCATCAATGTCAATAAATTCTAAAAAATGCTCTCTGACAGCCATCATTGCAGGGACATTTTCACTAGGTTCTCTTGTTGTTACAAATGCATCATTAAAGCTATTTGTTCCATATGGCTGATGTCAGATGTGCAGTCCAGAATAACAGAGTAATATCTTGCTGACTTCAGATCTGCCACAATCTTCTGTATCACTTTTGTAGCCAGTAACTGAATGATCTCATTTTGAATTTTTTTCCAACATTATGGGGTGTGTTCATTTCTTGGGTGGTGACTCTTCTTAGATGCTCCTGGAGTACAGCATCAAACTAAGCTTGTCAGCTCCACAATTTTAAGGAAGTTTCCATTGTTTGGCACATGCAGCTGATCTGAAGTGCCATGCAGTGCTTGGTTTTGGGTAGCAAGCACTGTCACAATGGCAATGAGCCTTTTGCAGAACTTTGATGCAATCTTCTCTTCATGCTGATCATCTGTGGTGGCCTTTAACCTTAGTCAAATCTCAAGCTATTTCCACCTATGGAATGCTCTCTGGTGATTTGCTGCCTTCTCATGGCACGCCAGATTCTAGCCAGATTTTTCCAGTCCTTTGTTCCTGTAGAACCCAATGTGTCTGGAAAATTAGACTAGAAGAGTTTGCAACAAAAACAGTATGCAGCATTCTGGGTTTTTGAGTACATAAGCTATGACCTCTCCACTTTGTCACCCTTGGGGAATTCACACCAGTAATGTGTTGGATGGAAACTTCTTTTTTCATTGTCTTTGAGGAACATGAAATTTTTCACTTGCTGTGGCCCATGCAGTACAAGGAAGTCTCTCGGGCTACTGCTCAAGTGGGTCCACAGTCCTGGATCATCTAGATATAAGGAACTAAACTCATCAGCAGCTGTTTCTTGTACCTCCACCACACTCTTCTCTGATCTACACTTTTCTTCAGGAATGTACATGGTTATATCTGTTTGAGATGGAGATATGGATGTGTAGTAGCTGCCAGGTCACCTGCATTCTGACTAACTGGAAGATCAGGCATCCTCTCACCACTCACATCCTCACTGGGGCTGGAAGGCTCACTGTGAACATTTGTGTCTATGTATCTCAGGAGAGCTGCTTCCTGCTTAGATAGAAAAGCTTCCTTTGCTTTCTTTCTTTTTCTGAATGCTACCCCAGATGGCCATTTTCTTCTTTCACTCATGACTGCTGTTCTGTGCCAGCTATAGTGGCTCTCAACACTCAGTTGAAGGGGACAAATAAGCAGGCTGTAACAGGGCCTGAGTGAGGGAAGATATCAGCGTCTTAAGGGCCTAACTGGCTCCTACTACTTCAGTTGACTGCCTGTTCTCCTCAAGTGGGTTCAGGGAAGCAGCAGGAAACAGGAAGCTCCCTGAGAAGTTGGTGTTAATCAGTCTAGACTCCTGGGGGTGCTAGAGAGGTACATAGGAGGCTCCTCCTCCTCTCCCCCACAGCAGTTCCTGCTGCTTTCTGTTATTCCCTCTCACTTTTTCTCCTGCTTGCCTGTTATGTCTCTTGTGCCCTCCTTCCGCCAGCACAGCACTCCACCGTCTCTGTGCATCTAGAGCAGAGAATACATATGCACCAGCAGCAGACACAATTTTCTACACTCTGGGTCCTAATGGCACCCCCCATAGTCTGGCACCTGAGGCAACCACCTCAGTTCGCCTCATGGTAAGGCCAGCCTTGCTTCTCATGGCAGTATATGACATATGGGGCAATATATGGCACAGTCTCTACATTTTAAATAATACCGCAAAGCCTGATAAATAACATCCTTGTGTTTATATTTGTAATTCTTGTAAAAAAAAAGTGCTCAAACCTTTATATTTGAGCTTTATGTTCCTGTTTTCAAAGCACACATTTATTAACAATTATATGATCTAAAAGAACAAATGTCCAGTAGTTGCAATATGTTATATCTTAAAACTAATGGATCTTAGTAAGTGACATTTTCTATTAATAATGTTATTTGTTAAAGTATTCTTGATACAGATTGGCTTTCTCTGCTCAAAATTTACTGTTTTATGCCTTGAAATGAAAAGTGCAATAAGTGGTCTAAAAAGTTGTCTAGTTTCACAGTAACTTCTTTGTGTATTTCTGTATCCCGTGCTGACTTCCTATGGTGATATTTTTTTTAAACAGAGCTATTCATTACTGAATCACAACATAAATCCCTCAGTTTTCTGTAGCAGCAATATATTAGGGAAGCTACTGCCCCTTTTCCCCCAGCACAGCAAAAAACACCAGTCTCAAAAATTTGTGCTAAAAACAACACTGGCCCTCTCTACACTGGTACTAATACATTATACTGCATTGATTTTGAAAAGTACAAAATGTTTATAGTTGTGTGGGTTCTGGCCACGGAAGCTCCACAGTTTTCTCCAAATCAGCAGGCGTGGAACTTAATCACAGTGTCAGAGAGGAAAAGTGTTTCCCTTTACTACACCATCAACTGCATTTGGGATTCCATCTTCCATGCACTACTGTTACTATTCAGAAAATACCTGCAGAACGGCCTCCCCAAATGAACACTCTTTGATGACCTCAGTGATATCAACACTGGGAAGAAGAGTATCCTAAAGCTGATAGCAAGTCAGCTAATCAGGATCCTTCTTAAATGGCTTTCAAAGGGCTTTCAAAGTATTTAGAAAGTGTGTAATGATATTCAAGGGCATATTGCTCCTGAATGAATAGAGAAGGATTCTCTGTGTCAGGAAAACATGTACTTAATTTTTTATTTTTATTTTAAATAATGAAACATATTTTGTGTGTTTTCCAGGTGAGAACAGTCCATTGTTTCTCAATCTGCAGACAGAAATTGCAGTTAATCCAGTTTTTCCCTAATAGATATAAAGATCAGTGAAGACAGAGAACCAATTTTTAGCACTAATCCATCAGGCAGGAAGGGTCTTATGAAGAAGTGTACAATGACTGCATTTCCAGGCTAATGTTTTTGTACAGAGCTCATAGCAATGACAAAGACACTTCCATCACTAGGCCCATTTTTCAGATGAATCATTTGGCCTGATGAAGAGCCAAGATCTGTGATCTTCTGTGCCAAGTAAGGTCACATATCTTGTTTTTTAAATAGAGTATAAAATAGATTCTCCTTTAAAAAGGAAAAATAAACTGGAGGGTAGTTACTAGTAGAGTTCCTCAAGGATTAGTCTTGGGACCAGTCTTACTTAATATTTTCTTTAATGACATTTGCACAAAAAATAGGAGTGTGCTCATGAAATTTGCTGATGTCACAAAGTTGGAAGGCATTATCTACTCAGAGAAGGATTTGGAATATTGTACAGGAAGAACTGGATGACCTAGAGAAATGGAATAATAGAAATGGGATAAAATGTAATGGTACAAAGTGCAAGGTCATGCACTTAGGGACTAATAAATTCCCAGTTTATAGCAAAAATCTTATCAGCTGGAAATGACAGAGGAAGAGAGTGACCTGGATGCACTAGTTGAACATAAGATACCTGTGAGGCACCACTGTAATGTGGCTATATAAAGAGCAAATGTGATCCTAGGAAGTATCATCAGAGGTATTTCCAATAGAAATAGGGAAGTATTACTACCATTGTGCAAGTCACTAGTATAACCTCATCTGGAAATCTGTGTACAGTTCTGGTGACCCATGTTCAAGAGAGATTATTTCACATTGGAACAAGTGCAGAGATTGGGTACTAGGATGGTCAGAGGAATGGAGATCTTACGAGAAGAGACTGAAAGAGCTTGGCTTGTTTAGTCTACCAGAATGAAGGTTGAGAGGGGATATAATTGCTCTCTTTATATACATCAGGAGAATAAACACCAGGAACGCAGAAGAGCTCTTTAAGCTTCAAAACAATATTCACACAGGAACTAGTAGAAACTGGCCATGAATAAATTTAGGCTGGAAATTAGAAGGTTTCTAACCATCATAGGAATGAGGTTCTGGAACAGCCTCCAAATAGGCATAGTAGGGGCAAATAACCTAACTAGTTTGATAAATTTTCAGACGGGATTATATGGCAGGGTTGCCTGTGATAGCAGCTGACTGGACTTTATGACCCAGTAAATCCTTTCTAGTCTTACATCCTAAGTAGGTTCTTATCTGGCACCATCACTGTAGTATCTGAGCACTTCTTAAAGACGAACTAATATAGAACAGGAACCAAAAAGTGGATCTGATTTCTAAGACTCTGAAATCTGTGGCTTTATCTCATGATGCAGGTCCCTGGAGACCCAACATAACACCCTTGGGGATGGTGATCCACTGTTTGAGAAACTCTACCGCTTGCAGAATACAGAGAGCCCCATGAGGCAACTAGATGTCAGAAATTTGTGAAACTTTTGAGGTGCAGCAATTACCAAGGCAAATTTGGCCGTCCTTATATTCAGGTACTTCTCTAGTCTAGGATCTTATTATAATGATTCTTAAAAACACTCTTATATTTTAAGAGTCAACCTTATCTTGATTTGCTAGATGTGGATTTGCCAAGGCTTTTTTCTTCAGACAAAAATATTTATAATAGTTTCCCTAAAGCATTTAGTCCTGTCATATCAGACTTTCCATTGAACAAACGTATTCAGAAAAGAATGCTTGTAGCTTTTAGCCACACAAAACAATACTGTGGTTTTTTGTCCCTATTAAAAACATGTGTTACATGTGTACTCACAATTACGTAAGTCCCAGACTACCAAAGAGGAGAACCAGTCAACTCATGGATTACTAAATTTACACATAAATCCTATATTAAAATAATGTCATGAGTTTGGCTTAAACTCGCAAAATCCAGAAAATATGACTGAAGTTCTGGGACAGACTCTGCTCTCAGTTACATAAATATAAATCCAGAGTTATTCCTCTGAAACCAATGGAGTTACAGTATTTCAGATTTATACCATGGTAAGTGAGAGCAGAATTTGCTATGTACATCGGCCAAACTGGACAGTCACTACGGAAAAGGATAAATGGACACAAATCAGATATCAGGAATGGCAATATACAAAAACCTGTAGGAGAGCACTTCAACCTCCCTGGCCACACTATAGCAGACCTTAAGGTGGCCATCCTGCAGCAAAAAAACTTCAGGACCAGACTTCAAAGAGAAACTGCTGAGCTTCAGTTCATCTGCAAATTTGACACAATCAGCTCTGGACTAAACAAAGACTGTGAATGGCTTGCCAATTACAGAACCAGTTTCTCCTCCCTTGGTTTTCACACCTCTACTGCTAGAACAGGGCCCCATCCTTCCTGATTGAACTAACCTCGTTATCTCTAGCTTGCTTGCTAGCATATATATACCTACCCCTGGAAATTTCCACTACCTGCGTCTGACGAAGTGGGTATTCACCCACGAAAGTTTACGCTCCAAAACGTCTGTTAGTCTATAAGGTGCCACAGGATTCTCTGCTGCTTTTACAGAATTTGTCTGACTACCCTTAGCTTACTTCACTAAATCTAAGTACTGCAAGGGTCATCAAACAATGGATAACTTTACATAATATATTAAAAGCAAAATCTTAGGTATAGTACAAAAAGTTCAGTTAAGGATACTGTTTTGGCTTCTTTGCTGAATTTTCTGGATTTTGTTGGTTTAAGCCAAACCATTAAAATTACTTTAATACGTGAGTGAACACAGATCCATTGGGAAACTGCATTAATTAAAAAAAAAAAAGACTCAGATTAAAGTTTATGTGACAGGCCATGATGTTGTTAAAGAAACATGTACACTCTATCATATATAGGTATTATATATATACTGTATGACTTTAGACAATCTTAGCAAGCATTTATTATTCAGAATGTTGACATCTGTCACCATCTATTGTTTATGTATTTCTCAATGCACATGAAGAGTGGAGTCCTGCAAAATCATTGGAACTAGTCATAGCAATAAACTCTTTGCCTGAGTAGGCATGTGGCAGTTCTCCAAAAAGGGCCATATTTTTGGAGTTTAATGTATGCACCTTACACACATCTACATCATAGATCATTTGAAAGCTTATTTTACGTATGTTTAGATGAGGTATCAGGTGGAGCTGTCAAATGATGCTGTAAGCCTGTAGAAGTGAAACAATGGAACCCAAAATGAGAAAATGCCAATTTTGGCACAGTTCCAGAAATACTGAAACATGACTATGACTAGAGTTTAAGTTCATTTCAATAACTTAATATGGTGTTTAACTATATATTTAAAAAAATGATTGGATTTGCATGGGCAGGTATTTTTTTCAGGAATGATTAAGCTTTTTAGTATGTGGCAAAAATGGTACATATCAACATTTTGCAAAATACTACCACTAAATGTTTTCACATCGCATTTTCTTAAATGTTAAAGTATCTCAAAAGTGATGACAATAGTTTTCTACATTTTCAACTGAAATTTGCTGATCAGATCAGGCTCACGCTGAAGGTTGTGCACCAGCAGCAGAGATTGCATGCCCATAGTTTAAACTGCAGAGTGGGTAGATACAAACGTATGTGAATTCTTAATGTAATGCTTCTCCATTTGAGAGCTTTTGTACATACACTGTTTTCATTTGTAATTGCCTGTGCATGCAGTACTAGCCTTTGAAATATTCTAGAAACTAGTTTTTTAATTCAGTGACACATATGCACAAGTCAGTATTAGTGTTAGAGATGGGAATACACAGCTTCGTATTATGAATATGAAAAAAGCCAAGGGAGAAAGCAGTGGCCTAACAAGAAGTAGCAAAGACAAAGTCAACAAGCAATTCCTTGCCTGCACACTGAAAAGGGATGAGGAGCATGTTACAGATCTCATCAACAATATGAAAAACCCAGAGGCAAATTAAGATTTATTGGGGCCCAGGCATAAAGAACTTTTGGGTCCCCCCCACACACACTTCTACATTGGTTCTGGCAGTCCTGCAGGACCCCCCGGATTGGCCAGGACCTCTGGACATGGCCCATGGGCCCATGCATTAACCCACCACAGGACAAACCCAGACCCTGAATCACACCCAGAGGTACTTGTCAACATGTCTACTGGATTGCATGTAACATAAGATGTACAAAAGTGTAGTGAAAATAGCAAATGTTGGTGAAGAGCAAATGGAGAGATTTGTGAGTGGTGCGCTTGATTCTGATAGAACATGCAGCTTCTTCAGCCCAGTCAAGAAATTTGGCCTAAAAACATTTGCCAACATGGCCACGAAGACCAAATTTAAGTCTGACAAGGGAAGGACAATCACAGCAGCTATCACTCCAGAAACTGTTTTCCTTTGCAAGATGCAGAAATGATGTTTCAGTGATAATTGTTATTAGTCACCCAACAGGACCTGTGCCTATGTCCCTTCTTCCATGCTGATGGAACAATGAGAGGAACAGACAAAGCTGAATTAGGGCATCAGCTGGAAGCTCAAGATGAAACAATCCATGAGCTAAGAGTACATAACAAAGAAACTACAGTGTACATCATTCAGAAGTGCCATGATGATGGCTGGAAAGAAATTCCACGCATTTGAATTTGGCTGCTAAGTATTTGAGGCAGGTCCTAAAGGATATCACAAAGCTCGTTCTGTAACTGAAGTCTTTGACAGATATGACAACAGTTACTCAGTGAAAACTGAAGAAAGATAGGATCTAAGGTTGGATGGAAAAAATGTCAGGTGATTGGTGGACATCCTGTGTTTCCATGGGAAAAGTTTCTAAACTTGACATCCAATAAGCAGTCAACTGTAAAATTCTTCCGTGAATATATGGTTCAAAATGCATCTGAGCGTGTGGGAGCACTCCCAACATAAACACTTCTTCTTGCTGGAGGCTTTTCTAATGGTGAAGTAGCAAAGTCCATCACCAGTAGAGATGCTGAAGAAGCCCAAGACTTGTACAGTACTCAAAAGAAAGTTGACATAAGTATGCTTCTGCATGCTGGATGTGCCAATATGGCTTTTGGGGCTCTTGGTGTCAAAGGAACCATAGTAATTAGGTAGGGTGACCAGATGACCCGATTTTATAGGGACAGTCACAATATTCAGGGCTTTGTCTTATACAAGCGCCTATTACACCCCACCTTTGTCCCAATGTTTCACACTTGCTATCTGGTCACGCTATAATTAGATCACCTTAGACAGATGGTTTGGTCCTTGCTGTTTACTATTTTCCACATATGGAGCACTTAGATAACATGTAGACTGAAACAGGCACCATTACCAGCACAACTGACAAGCACTGCTTCATACCTGTGCATGCAATTTGTGATGCACTCACTCCTGACTACTATAACATACTTCCTGCTGTACACACATTAACAGCATTTGACTCTGTGTCATCCCTATTTGGTACCGGGAAAAAAATTTGTTTAATGTTGTTACAATGAAGGGAACTTACCTCTTTAGAGATCTTGCCAAATTGGGAGAGTGAAACTGACAAACTGCAATCTCTCCAGCAAGGAAGTTGGTTGCAGTGCTGTATGCTGTGATGGGACAAGGCCAGATAGCTACAGTAAAGTACTGAGAAACAGGTATGTTAGCCCCAGGCTAAACAAATCCCTAGGACCCGGGTAACCAAATGGCAGTTGCTCCAGGTTAATCAAAACACCTGGAACCAATTAAGATCTTTCTAAAAGGCAGTAGAGATAGCTATTTTAATTAGAACACCTGCAGCCAATCCAGGCAGGCTAATCAGGGCACCTGGGTTTAAAAAGGAGCTCACTCCAGTCAGGCAGAGAGGAGCCAGAGGAGAAGGAGCGTGTGTGAGGAGCTGGGAGCAAGAAGCTGAGAGTGAGTGAGTGTACTGCTGGAGGATTGAGGAGGACAAGCGTTATCAGACACCAGGAGGAAGGTCCTGTGGTGAGGATAAAGAAGGTGTTTGGAGGAGGCCATGGGGAAGTAGCCCAGGGAGTTGTAGCTGTCATGCAGCTGTTACAGGAGGCACTATAGACAGCTGCGATCCACAGGGCCCTAGGCTGGAACCTGGAGTAGAGGGCGGGCCCGGGTTCCCGCCAAACCTCCCAACTCCTGATCAGACACAGGAGGAGCTGACCCAGACTGTGGGTTCCACAAGAGGGGAAGATCACTGAGGTGAACAAATCTGCCAATAAGCGCAGGTGCCACCAAGGTAGAGGAGGAACTTGGTCACAATGCCCAGAATGAGGAAAAAAAGGAGCCCCACAGAGACCTGTATTGCTTGCATTTCAATCTAACTATTAAAAAGGACAAGATAGTGGCCAAACACCCACTGTGTGAGGACAGTTTCGAAGAGCATGTCAAACAAATATCTTGGCAAACAAAGATTTGAATGTTCTTGCCCTAGGTAAGCCAGATATTGGATCACCATGGCAACTTAGATGGAAAAAATATGGATGATGAGCTACTTCCCCTATTCTTCAAGGGCCCAATGGCCTCTGAGCCTCTACAAGACCTTTTTTGTGCCTCTCCAAGTAGGGATCATTGCACAAGCAACTGTTGCTGTAGTCAGTTTAATCTTCTCTGCACAGAACTTGGTACATGCCAAGGCAATGAAGACTGTGGTAACCCATGCACTCTTGACAGAGATCACAGTGAGGAACTAGATGATAATGATGTTGACTAGCAATGTTACCAGCACTAATACATTCAATGATACCAATACAAATGTATTATTTAATTTTGTTTTAGCCTTTAGATTGTTATATTTTGGGGTCACAACAAAATCCAATTTTATGTCTTGAAATAATATATAGTCATTAAACTAACAGAAATGAATGCAAATATTTCAAAGTGGTCATTTTTAACATGTTGATGGTTTCATTATTTATCCCCCGTTTCCATGGTAGCAGCACCATTTAACAACTCCACAATCATCTTAAAATAGACATAATAAGCTTTCAAATTATATATGGTGTGCATATGTGTAGAGAAGATACATTAAGCAGACCAAAACAGTGGTGTCTGCTGCTTGCCCCAGATAGGAAGAGTTTGCAAGATTAGGTCCTAACTTGGCACTGCACATGCAGTAACAAAAGCAAACTGAAAAGGCAAGGAGTGCATATGCAAAACATATGTAAAATATCTGTCATTTATATTTTTAAATATGTGTTTCAAAATGTAAGTGGACATTTAATCAAAGCTATTTTTAAACTGAACTTAAAATGTAAAATTTAAATATTTTATTAAAAATATGTAAAATAAAATTCCCAACTGAATAAAATCTCCAAATCAGTATACTGCTTTAAAAAAGAACGAGCCTATAGATGTATTCGTAAGATAAATAAGGAAAATCCATCTTTTATTTGCAAAATTCCTAGTGTAGAAGGAAGCTGTGCAAAGATCCCCAAGCTGCAGACCATAGTAAAAGCACATATTTTGCAAATAATAATGCAAACCATGGAAAAATCGGGGGGAGGGCGGGAGGTACGTTCCTTAAATAGGAAATCACTGTTTACTTACAAGCCAGGGGAAAGTTGTTTGTTGGGGGGAAGAAGGAAGGGAGAAATGTCCCTGGCTTTCTACCTACCTTCAACCAATCCATGAGAAAATCCTGGCTTGACGCTGTGTGTGTGCTGAGTAGCAGCCCGTGGTCTATAATGGAAACGCTGACACCACAGGCGGCAAGCGCTTGTGGGCGCAGCTGCAGCACTGAGCCAGTGGTGTAACAGTAACAAGCCTCTGCACCCCTCCGCCACACGAACTCACTTCGCCACAAGTATGAATGCAATGTCTTCCGATGGCGTGTGAAGCTGACATGCTGCAAAAGGGAGCTTTACAGACGTGTGGGGGGTTCATACTACAGCAGCTCTCGAAAAGCCCGTTTAAAGGTCTAGATTAGAACGAAATGCCCAGCTGCACAGGGATAACCCCAGTTAGTTTCTTACCTTTCTTCCTCTGCCCCAGCAGTTAGGGGATGGCATGAAGTTTTAAGCTTTGAGGCGTTTCTTCCTTAACCCAGCTCCTGTTATCTTGCAATTTCAATAGTTTCTTGGTGCGTAACAACAGCGAGAGAACTGACAACAGCTTCAGGTAATAAAAGAAAAACCTCTCTCTTGCAGACACTCCTCCCTCTCTCTCCCCTTCCTCACTCCTCTACTCTGTTCACTTCTTTCTTTCCTCTATCATTCCCTAACTCAGCTCCCTCTCTTCTCCTCTCCTGAGGAGGATGTTAGCAACAAGTTCAGGATCTCAGCTGACAAGAGGTGCGGTGGGCGGCTGCAGGACCACCTCTGCCTACCTACATCTCTCCGGCTTGGACTAAAGTTGTGCCCTGAGCAAGTCTGGGGAAGGGATACACAACCGCCAAGGTCTGCTCATTGCAATTCATACATGCGGTGTGTGTCTGAAAGCACCGCCTCCTCTTCCTCCTTCTCCTCTTACAAAGGGAAAATTCATTTTTTACATTTCATGAGTACAGTATAGAAACCAGGCGGGGGTCAGTGTCTGAGGATTCCACAGCTACTGAATGTTTGAGGGGGAGCAGAAAGAAAGAGCCTCATTCTGTCTGAAAAGAAAAGCCTTTTGTGTTCTGGAGAATGTCAGCTTAAATCATGTATTGTCAGCAAACCGTTTATTATTGTCCCTGTTATTAATCATACCTTAGATTATAAATGCTAAAGACTTGTTAAAATCCAGATTGTCATTCTTTACACTGTTGACTTCATGTATGTCTTTCATTTTGGACAATGAAAATCAGTTTGGTTAATTTCACTTTGAATTACAGCTGGTGTAATGATTCTCAGCACTGAATTGTTTGATAACAATAATAATAATGGAAACTTTTCTGTTGGTGTTAGGTTTTACTAAATCTTTTTTTTTTATTATAATTATGTAAGAAAATATAAAGGCCTAGTATCTGTGAATAAAGATTTGCAGAATCAGGGCAAATACCCCTAAATGAAGGGGCAAATGTAAATTGATAGTGTCCCTTTATCTTAAATACAGGTTACATAATGTTTGCACAAGTGACTTACACATACAAACACACTGTTCATTACAAAAACTATGCCAAAGGTGACAAGGGGCTAGCAATTGGTTGAATGCTCATCCTGGGCAGCATTCTGCTCCTACCATAGTTGCATTAACCAAACCTCTTTGTTTGCAATGATGTTGGACCAATGCATGAGAACAGAATCTGATCCCTTGTGTTGAACCATGCAGACCTAGAAACCAATTTCTCAGCCATTTCCACATCACCCAGATCTTTGCAGCAAACAAAGAGGGATTCAGAATAATTTCCACTGCTCTGCATTTCTTAAGAGAGCTGTACTGAAATCTGTGTGCAGAGTTCTCCGACAGTAGATTTAGCTCTAAATATCAGACCTGCTGAATAACACTTTTAAGTGCTTTCCCTGAATACATAGTTTCAGAGTTTTTACTTTAATTTGTGTACATTTTGAAATACACACTCTGCAGTAATCTCCAAACTTCAGAGTATATGATTGAATTTCACTTTATCCTACAAGAGCCAATGACATTATATATAGCCATTTTCTGGTACCACCCAACCACAGATAGCTCAGGTTGCCAGAATTAGTGTTGTCATTCATTTTCAGTGTATGTATCATATCATCTAATGAAAAGTTTGTAGCATCTACTGAGAAAATATCCAGTTCAATTTCAATTTTGATTCATTATCTATATCTGGGGTTTCTTACAGCTTTAGGATCTAGTTTGATTTTTGCATGTGCTTATCTTGAAATGTGGTACATATCTATGTTTTGTCCTTTACAGTAGGAGGAGCAACTGCAGCTGGAACCACTTGCATCAGTTTATGTTTTACTGCTTATTTCATGTGAATGATAATACCTAAATACACATGAACAGTTTGAATGCAACTATATTCTGCTGTTCTACAAATATACAATGGATGTAGGAGAAAAACACAGCACATTCTCAGGACATTGTTAGAGTCCAGGAGAATCTCATGAGGAAACACTTCATAAATCAATTATTCTTGACAATCAAAACAAGTTTAAATTATCCTTTATAAGCCTACAGTGAGCAGTTGTGCTATTAGATTAGGCAATTATTGATTAATCGTGATATACTGCCTAATGTTTCAATTATTTTCTATTTTCTACTGTTTTGAAAATTATTTTTGTTAAGTCAACCAATTATCTCTTTCATGTTTAGACTTCTATTTTGGCGACAATTATGTGACATTTAGGTTAAAAAGCTATATAAAGCTTCTAATGTTAATAATAATTCTTAGCATTTATGAGTCTTTAAATTTTTTCAGTGCTTAACAACACTTTACAATCATTAACTAATTAATTCTCTTAACACCTCTGTGAGGTAAATGAACAAGTATTTGTTCATTTGTATTCCTGTTTTACAGATGGGAAAACTGATGGAGGGGAGATTAAGTGACTCATACAAGGACATACAGCTGCCCCGGGTCAGAACCCCTATGCTTGGGGCGACCATAAACATCTGACTGCCAGAAGGGGAAGACATTGGTGGATCACTCCCACTGTCCTAGTCAAGTGAGTTGAATAATTACATGTGTGTTTACAGCACTAGAGCCTAAATTGTCACACTTCCTGGAGCACCTCCCTTAGAAGTCCTCCATCTTACTTCAGATCAAGTCCAAACCTGCGCATCCTACAATAAATCGAAAGTGTTACATTAGTTTCAACCATCTCTCCCTATCATTTGTGTGGCCTGTGGCTTAATAAAGAGACACTTCTGTCTTTCATTTCTTATAGAAATGTAAAGCTATAAGGGATCTTGAGCAGTCATGAAGTACAGCCCCCTCCACTGAGGCAGGACCAAGCAAACCCAGACCACCCTTGACAGGTGTCCAACCTATTCTTAAAAACCTCCAGCGATGGGGATTCCACAGTCTCCCTTGGAATTTCACTGTTACCGTTTGTCTCTCCCCTGAAGGCTGATACAGCATGGAACTCACTCAGAATAAGCCTCTACATAGCTGCAACCTTAGCGTTTGGTAAAACTACTAGACAAGATAAAGATTCATTTGCAGCAAATTGAAGAAGTTCTTACTGAAGCAAAAATTCACAGCATATCTCCACCACAACATGCTGATGACGGTTATCAATCCTTTTGTACCGTCTGCTGCTGTCATGGGTGCTCCTGGCTGGCCTTGCTGAGGTCAGCTGGGGACGCACAGACAAAAATGAGAATGACTCCCTGGGTCATTCCCTTCTTTATGTTTTGTCTAAAAATAAACTCAGTCCTGCCTAGAATATGGGGCAAGTCTACTAGAGAGCCAGAGAGCACAGCTGCCCTGGGTCAGAACCCCAGAGATCCCGCAGAAATGATGAGCTGCATGCCATTCTAGGGGGTGCACCTGCAACAACCCCACCTGTTGCTTCCCTCCTCCCCCAACCCTCCTGGGCTACCATGGCAGTGTCCCCCCATTTGTATGATGAAGTAATAAAGAATGCAGGAATAAGAAACACTGAGTTTTTAGTGAGATAAAATGAGGGGGAGGCAGCCTCCAACTGCTATGATAGTCCAGGCAGTACAGAATCTTTTCTTTAGACACGAAAGGGGGAGGGGGCTCAGGCTCCAGCTGCTATTGATGCAGGATGGTACCCAGCATTTTGTACTGTCTGCCTATATAACAGGAGCCATTCCCATTTTATCCAAGCGCCTCCCCTATCCACTCAATCCAGCCAGGACTTCACGAGTGGATGACGTAACCGTTGGCAGGACGCTATCATTGTCATTTTGTACTGACTCATCTTACCAGGAGGGCAGGCGAGAGGGTGCTGCTGTTTTTAGCCACTGCAGCATCCCCGGTCTACCAGCAGTACTTCCAGGTAGACATAGCGTGCACATTGAAAAGTGGCGAGAAACGATTGTTTTCCCTAGAGGAAGGGGGGCTTAAATTGACACATATTCCCTTAAACTACTGGCAACATGTTTTTGACCCCCTGGAGCTAGCAAGATCAAATGCTTTTCGGTATCTGCAGGAACTATAACCCAACTATCTCCCCTCCCCTCCGATGGAGTGATGCACATTTGATTCTATTGGAGCTTAACTGCACTAGTACACTGTGCATCCATGACCATGCACCTGTTGACTGAGTCTCTCCGTCGAGCCGTCCGTGTTCAGTATCATAGCTGAGATTTTTCAAATTATTTTCTCATTTGTCTTTCGTAACGGCAGCTCTGATAAACAGTTTGTCTCACCGCAATACAGCGATCAGAACTCCAGTATCTCCCGTGTGGTCCATGCTGGAGCTCCTTTTTGGATTTGGGACTGCATGGTTACCCGTGCTCGATCAGAGCTCCACGCTGGGCAAACAGGAAACAAAATTCAAAAGTTTGCGGGGCTTTTCCTGTATACCTGGCCAGTGCATCCGAGTTCAGATTGCTTTCCAGAACGGTCACAATGGCGCACTGTGGGATACCGCCCAGAGGTCAATACCATGGATTTGCGGCCACACTAACCCTAATCCGACATGGCAATACCGATTTCAGCACTACTCCTCTCATCAGGGAGGAGTACAGAATCCGGTTTTAAGAGCCCTTTATATCGATATAAAGGGCCTCGTTGTGTGAACAGGTGCAGGGTTAAATTGGTTTAACACTGCTCAATTCGATTTAAACATATAGTGTAGACCAGGCCTATAGGTCTTGCTGTGTCACTCTGCCTCTGGGTTTGTGATTGATCACCCGTCAAATGCAGACATGACTTTCAGCCTCGGACCTGGCTTTGGTCTTCCTTCTATTGTATCTTTTCTTTTTAGGGTAGACTCTTTTTACTTTGTTATGGCTCTTCTCTGCATCTTCAGTCGTTGTGTTTGAACTTTATTTCATCAGGACAGGCTGGGGCTGGACGTTGATTCCATCATCCATACATATCTCATTTACACATAACACATCTAAACTAAACTAATAAGATTACAGCAAGGTTTGCATAAATGAAGGTTGGAGCAAGCTTTTACAAAATGGAGTGGTTTAAAATGGGGTTTGAATTACAATATGGCAAACAGTGAACAGAAGTTACAATATAGATAAGTGTAGTGGATGGCAAACAGTGAACAGAAGTTACAATGTAGGCAAGTGTAATAAATGGTGAACAGAAGTTACAATACTGAGGGTACATCTACACTGCGGGATTATTCCGATTTTACATAAACCGGTTTTGTAAAACAGATTGTATAAAGTCAAGTGCACGCAGCCACACTAGGCACATTAATTCGGCGGTGTGCGTCCATGGTCCAAGGCTAGCGTCGATTTCTGGAGTGTTGCACTGTGGGTAGCTATCCCATAGTTCCTGCAGTCTCCCCCGCCCCTTGGAATTCTGGGTTGAGATCCCAGTGCCTGATGGGGCAAAAATCATTGTCGCGGGTGGTTCTGGGTACAGCCTCACCCCTCCCTAGTCTGTGTTTGCGACCATTGTGACCACTCTGGACGAGGCAATCTCAAACTCAGATTTCACTGGCCAGGTTAACAGGAAGCGCCCGCCAAACTTTTGAATTTCATTTTCCTGTTTTGCGCCAGCATGGGTTTGTCAGCACAGGTTGACCACGCAGAGTCATCAGCAAGGTAACAATGCCAGTCTCCTTGAGAATTGGAAAAAAAAAAAAAAGAGCTCCAAGCATGGACCCACAGGAGGACTGGATTTGATTGCTATATGGGGGAAAAGGATTCTGTGCTACAGAACTCCGTCCAAAAATCAAATGAAAAAATATGAAAAAAATTGTCCAGCTATGATGGAGAAAGCCACACAGGACGCAGTGCAGTGCAGAGTCATAGTTAAAGGAGCTCAGACAAACCTACCATAAACCTAAAAGAAACAAACGAAGGTTCCGGGCGGCCCCGAAAAACATTGGCGCTTCTACTCCTAAGGCTGCATGCAATTTTAGGGGCTGCAGCCACCACTAGACCCACCCCATGTCCCTGGCTTCCGAGCTGGTGGGTGGGGTGGTAATCTCAGCAGTGTGCACTGAGAATTCTGTGGAACGGGGAAGATGAGGAGGGTACGAGACTTGCAGAGAGCACATCAGCACTCCATGTCAGCCCCAACAGCCAGGAGCTTGCTCACCCAGATGGAAATACCCTCCCAAGCCTCCCAGCCACAATAACCCAACAGTAAGCTCAGTGGGAACTGGCGGCGACCTACTGGGTTGAGAGCGAGGTTGAAAGAGCTGGGTGCAGCTATGAAAATAATAATAAGGTGAAAGTTTGAAAAGCAAGTTGATATATTTACTAAAAAGATGGATTTGCCCTGAGACTTGGGATGCTTCGCAAGCCAGTTTACAGTATTATGGAAAGTTGTTAACACTGGATGTTGAGCGACAATCCTCCAGGACATGTCCATGAAGCGCTCCTGGAGGTAACTACAAAGCCTTTGCAGAAAGGTTTTCTGGCAAGCAGCCTTATTCGTCCACCAGGCTGGACCACTTTACCACGCCATGCATGTAGCAAGTATCGGGTGAATGCAACTTGAAGTCTGTGTTTGCGACCATTGTGACCACTCTGGACGAGGCAATCTCAAACTCAGATTTCACTGGCCAGGTTAACAGGAAGCGCCCGCCAAACTTTTGAATTTCATTTTCCTGTTTTGCGCCAGCATGGGTTTGTCAGCACAGGTTGACCACGCAGAGTCATCAGCAAGGTAACAATGCCAGTCTCCTTGAGAATTGGAAAAAAAAAAAAAAGAGCTCCAAGCATGGACCCACAGGAGGACTGGATTTGATTGCTATATGGGGGAAAAGGATTCTGTGCTACAGAACTCCGTCCAAAAATCAAATGAAAAAATATGAAAAAAATTGTCCAGCTATGATGGAGAAAGCCACACAGGACGCAGTGCAGTGCAGAGTCATAGTTAAAGGAGCTCAGACAAACCTACCATAAACCTAAAAGAAACAAACGAAGGTTCCGGGCGGCCCCGAAAAACATTGGCGCTTCTACTCCTAAGGCTGCATGCAATTTTAGGGGCTGCAGCCACCACTAGACCCACCCCATGTCCCTGGCTTCCGAGCTGGTGGGTGGGGTGGTAATCTCAGCAGTGTGCACTGAGAATTCTGTGGAACGGGGAAGATGAGGAGGGTACGAGACTTGCAGAGAGCACATCAGCACTCCATGTCAGCCCCAACAGCCAGGAGCTTGCTCACCCAGATGGAAATACCCTCCCAAGCCTCCCAGCCACAATAACCCAACAGTAAGCTCAGTGGGAACTGGCGGCGACCTACTGGGTTGAGAGCGAGGTTGAAAGAGCTGGGTGCAGCTATGAAAATAATAATAAGGTGAAAGTTTGAAAAGCAAGTTGATATATTTACTAAAAAGATGGATTTGCCCTGAGACTTGGGATGCTTCGCAAGCCAGTTTACAGTATTATGGAAAGTTGTTAACACTGGATGTTGAGCGACAATCCTCCAGGACATGTCCATGAAGCGCTCCTGGAGGTAACTACAAAGCCTTTGCAGAAAGGTTTTCTGGCAAGCAGCCTTATTCGTCCACCAGGCTGGACCACTTTACCACGCCATGCATGTAGCAAGTATCGGGTGAATGCAACTTGA
>NC_133770.1:187685610-187688281 GCF_003597395.2 Chelonoidis abingdonii | reverse complement strand
CACTGTGGGATACCGTCCGGAGGCCAATACCGTCAATTTGCAGCCACACTAACCCTAATCCAATATGGTAATACCGATTTTAGCGCTTCTCCTCTCGTCGGGGAGGAGTACAGAAACTGATTTAAAGAGCTCTTTAAGTCAATATAAAGGGCCCATTGTGTGGATGGGTACAGCGTTAAATCAGTTTAACGGTGCTAAAATCAGTTTAAACGTGTAGTGTAGACCAGGCCTGAGATACTGAAACAGTGCAAGTCTCAGTGATTTAAGCAGGAACTGGATTGATAGTGAAACTTAAAAAGGGAGCTGACTGAACAGCTATGGCTCTTAACAAGCATTTTCATTGTCAATTAGCCAGTTATTGGGGTAACCAGTTTTATGAATGAATGTTGTTTCATTCATAAAACTTTACTTATGAAGTTACATTAATAAAGTGAACAATTAAAAACAATTTTATTCATCAGTTCTACAACCTGCATTGTTTTTCATTCCTGGAGAAGCTGTAGTAACCCACCTTCATGGAGAAGAACATAACCATACATAAACCATTAATAAATACGGCTTTAAGAAAACTGTGGGCCATGATTTTGTTGCAGAAACCAGAACTTTCAATATTCACTGCAAATTTTTCACAATGCCATTCAGTCAAATTTGGCCTGGCCACCCATCTGACATAATCCAGGAGGATGATGGGACCAGGACACATGTGGGTTGGGCCCAGCCCCACAGCAGGCTTGTCCCACTTGCTGCCCCGACTCTGCACCAAATGCCACCATCTGCACTTAGCCCTGCTGGTGCTGGCCTCACCCTTTGCCCAGGTGCAATTCCATCTCCTTCAGATTGTGTGGGCTAGCCACTGAAGAGCAGTGGCTCTTGTGCAACTTTGAGGACTTCATCTTTTGCGGTTGCCTGGCTGTGCTGGTGCACATGTTCAGGGAGACCCCAGTGAGTGGGGCTGGGTGCAAGCTGTGGCTTATGCCTCCCATACAGGAGGGAACAGGGGAGCTCCAGCCCTCTCCAGTCTCTGAGCTGGGTCCGCCTCGAAGGTTCAGGGGTGTTAAGGCCCACATTCTGCCTTGAGTGTTGAAGGTTTGGCCAGGATTATGCAGCCCCTGTGGGAGGGTAAAGGACCTGCTACCAACTTGACATCTATTCAGTTACAGAACAAGAGTTTAGGTCCTGCACTATCCCCTGCAGCCTGTCTCTCCAGCTGCCAACATGCACCTTCAACCCAAATGCAACTTTAACAGACTGGCCGCAACTTTCAGATTAACAACAATCACAACTTTCTCACTGTCTCATTTATAAATGTAACATGATGGCCCCCAAAGATACTATCTGTCACAACTCCTGCCTCAGTTTACCTATTCTGGTCTTCCCAATAACTGCATCCACGCTCTCATGTGAGTCAATAACACCCCTTTGTGGATCTGGTTCATTAACATAGAAATAATTTAACTTAATGCTATACATTTCTGCTCCCCTAGTAATTTGGCCTCGACAGCTCATTAAGATCCTGTGAGGCTCAGCAGTCTGTTTGCCCTGTTGGCGGAGGGCAATGGAAAGCCAACTTCCTTCTAGCCCTTAGCAAGCACAAAGGTGAGTTTGCTTTGACGCTCATGAGCACTTTACTCCTGGGGGAATTCTGCACCACTGCACATGCACACAATTTATGTCTCCCCACAGATTTATTTGTTTCTTGCAGAAAAATGACTTTCTGACAGGGAAGCAAAGGAAAGCCACAAAAACAGTCATGCAACCCTCCCCAGCAGTATGTTTCAGGTGCCCAGGGCAGCTGGCAGAGAGGTAAATAACTGTGGGGTGGGAGTGGGACTGGGGAAGACATGGCTGGTGGCTCCTACCCTGCACCAGGCTCAGCTGCTAGTCCTGACTGGGCTAGGGAAGACAGGACTTCTTCCTCAGCATGGCATCTGGGGCAGGGTCAGACCCACCTCCAGACTTCTCCCCGGACTATAGGAAGCTCTGCAAACTTTCCCCATCCCATCGCTTCCTGCAGGGGGAGGGATCACTGTACAGGGAGCTAAGCTGTACTCAGACTTCCACTGCTGAGCCCCAACCACCTTCACCTGGACCCCCCTGTAGAGTCTCATTACCGCTGCACCCAGAAGCCCCTGTGCATCCAGGTCCCCCACTGAGCTGCCCGCAGCCACATTGCCCCACACAGACCCCTCTCAATCCACACCTGGATTCAATACTGGATTTACAATGGCGCCACTGGTGCCGGGTCCACAGTTGAAAGAGGCCCTGGCCCTCTCTTCTCCGCTCCCCGCTCTCTCCTGTGAGGTCAGAGAAGTTTGATGCTGCCGGCTGCTGTGGCTCCGTGGCAGCCTCTGCCGGCAGCAGCCTGGCTTCTCCCCTGCCTCTTTCCCCAGCATGCTACGTTCCCTCCTCCCCCACTCCCTGCCCCGGATCAGCTGGATCAGCTGCTTGCTGGCAGGAGGGGAGGAGGAGGAGAGAGCCTCAGCACGCTCACTGCTCTGGGGAGGAGGAGGAGGAGGGGAAGAGGCTGGAATTGGGGCATACCGCCTCCAGCCCCCTGTGTGAGCACCCCCATGACCGCAGCCCACACCCCCAGCCCACTCTGACCGCTGCACCCTCCTCACATACCCCGAGCCCCCTGTCCTGACTCCTGCATCCCCCCCCCACAGCCCCC